>NC_090802.1:37706874-38006874 GCF_036512215.1 Solanum lycopersicum
CAGGATTTTACCATCTAAAACTAGAAGAAGAATCTAATCAATTAACAGCATTCACAGTACCGCAAGGATTTTATGAATTGAATGTATTACCATTTGGATATAAAAATGCACCAGGTAGATACCAACATTTTTACGGATAACTGTTTTAACCAGTTAGAAAATTGTGTTGTATATATAGATGATATATTATTATAATCTAAAACACAAGATGAACATATACGATTATTAGAAAAATTTATACATATAATCAAACACTCAGGTATAAGTTTAAGTAGAAGTAAAGCAGAAATTATGAAACCACAGATAGAATTTCTAGGAATACAAATAGATAAAAATGGAATAAAAATGCAAACTCATATAGTACAAAAAATAATTACTATTGATGAAAATATAGATACAAAAAAGAAATTACAATCATTCTTAGGATTAGTAAATCAAGTAAGAGAATACATACCAAAATTAGCAGAACACTTAAAACCACTATAGAAAAAACTCAAAAAAGATGTTGAAAATCATTTCGACAACAAAGACAAAGAACACATAAAAAATATCAAAAAATCATGCAAAAAAAATTACCAAAACTATATTTTCCTGATGAAAGTAAAACATTTACATATATAATTGAAACAGATTCAAGTAACCATAGTTATGGAGGAGTACTAAAATATAAATATAACAAAGAAAAGGTAGAACACCATTGCAGGTATTGCTCAGGATCATATACTGAAGCACAAGCAAAATGGGAAATAAATAGAAAAGAATTATTTGCATTATATAAATGTTTGTTAGCATTTTAATCATAAATAGTTTACAATAAATTTATTGTAAGAACAGATAACACAGATGTAAAGTGGTGGATAACCAAAAAAATAGATGATTCAGTTACAACGAAAGAAATAAGAAGATTAATATTAAATATATTAAATTTTACATTTACAATTGAGATTATAAAAACTGATGAAAATCTTATTGCAGACTATCTCTCAAGAAAGAGATACAATGAAAGATCTATTGGCAATGATGACAAACCTATGTCAGAAGGTAGAAAAAAATAGAGACAGATGTACAAAATCTGAAAGCTAATAGTCAGCAGCATGACTCTAAAAATGCGGAGCTACGTCGTTCGGCGGAGGGTAAACAGCCAGAACTAGAAGGAGACATTGGGAAACTTTAAAAAACCCATAGCAAAGTTTGTTTAAATACAGCTGCAGGTACGAGCAAATAAGATAGTGAGAAACCAAAAAATACAAATTTAAACCAGCTATTCATAAAACCATTTATCCAAAAACCACAAGTACAGATACCCGTGGAACCACAAACATCCACATATGCAGTTAGTCTACAGAATGACAAAAAAAGATACAACTACATTACACAGTCCTACATCGAAAACATATGCAAAATCCAGACATATTTAAACTTAAACCCAAGATCTACACAAAAAAATCCCGAAGAAGATTATATAACTCAAAAGTTACAGGGATATAACAAACTTATAGCACAACTTAAAACCAATCCAAATTTAGTTAAAACATGTTATAGCTATGGACTACTAAATACAATATATACATATACCGGAGAAGAAATAATTGGAATACCGGAATTACATAGAGCATTTGTGACATATAAGAGAATTACTAAAGGAAACCTATTTTATATAAAATTCTACAGAGCACCAGCTGAGATATTATACGAGGAGATAAAGTCGCCAATACAAGTTGTAAAGATAGGCTTGACCAGAGATATGATTATACCGGAAGAGATAGAGAAACAAACCGAGATACCAAAGATAGAAATACAAAACTTTTATGCAAATAAAAGAATAATTGGTATAGCAACAATTATACAAGAGTTAGCCAATAATTATTTAAATGGCAATGCTATCTGGAGTTATTATGCACGAGATCATGTAATGATTTATTCAAACTACAAAGAGCTAAGAAAATCAGATATGGATGAAGTCTAGCGATGGATTTTGTCATTACTAAAGCTAGAAGAGCAACCAACTACAAGAGCCTTGAAGAAGGAATTTATTTCAAAGGAGTTATTAGTAAGATATTGTAAACTTATCAGCAACAAATACCCACATCATAGATGCTCCAAGTGTAACGGAGAATATAACGTAATACCAGCAGTTGATTTGTTATAATGACAGAAGAAATAAAGCAAGCTATATCAAAAAAGATTCATACAAGATAAAGAAAAAAAAAGGAGATAGATATCTATAAAGTAAAGTATTTTGTTTATCGTTTTGTGTCGGCTGAATATCAGCCATATGTAGAAAGTAATAGTCTTTTTTTTTGTCGTGTTGTGTCGGTTGTAAAAAGCCAATTATAAAAGTCGTAAAGTAAATAATAAGTGTGTCGGCCAATAATAAAGATAGGCCACTAAGTTTTTTGTTTTTAGAGTCGGCCAAATGTAAAAAGGCCAAGTGTAAAGTAGGTGTCGGGCATTTTGGCAAAAAACATGTAAATTTTGTGTATAAATAGAGGGTTTCACCTCATAAATAAAATCATCAATCTTCCATCATCTTCTTCTCTCTACAATATTTCCTTTCCCGCTTCCACCCCAAAATAGTCAATCTTTTGAATATTTAAATATAACATTATAGCCAATTCCCATTTAAAATTTTTATAATGTTTTTGTTAGACATTTTATTTATATAAACGAAACATTCACTCAAATTATGATTTCACTGAGACCTTTTTAGCTAACCTTATAACATAACATTCAGAATAACGGTTTTTAAACATCTTGGACATCATCATATTAGAATTTGAATAATATATCATCTTTATAACGTCATATTAACAAAAAGTATGCACAACAAACCGTAACATCTTTATACATAACATTTCTGAACATATATTTAACATAGTATCATTCTTTTAATTCCAAAAATAAATCTTAGCGTCAAGCGAATCCAATGAATAGGTTGATTCAATCATTATTTAATTAAAAACCATAAATATTATTATAAGCCAGCACCACATACGAACAACATGACTTCTAACCTATTAAACCTTAAAATTGTAACAATGATACTGAGGAAAGGAGTTCGACAAGAACGACGGGAACCAACCCTAGTTTTCAAGATCTCTAAATCATTTGAAAGAAAATTTTATTGGATAAAGAATTCCAGGAGATAATCTCATACCTTAAGTATATATTAATCTCTGAATACCGACTTGAACGAAACCTTGAATAATCCTTGAAATATCCCTAGAGATATCAATAAATTTTCTACTCTTTTCTTTCGTTCGTTGCTTATGTTTTTGCGTGTATTTTACAATCATTTTGAAAGTTATTGTAAGTATTATAAAATATTTTTTACTAATTCAAAGTAGGGTTTAATAAGTTAATTAAATAAATTATTTAACTAATTACTAAAAAAGCCCCTCCTAAGTTGACAAAACATATGAGAATGTTTAGTTGACACAAAATCTAGAATTTTGGTGTTGACTATGGTTTTGGTCAACATTCTGACTTTATTTAAATAAATAAAATCCCTAATTTAATTAATTTAGATACATAGGGTAAGTACTAAATTACCCCTAAGTCATTGGAACCATAATCAACCCTTTAAGACCGTTCTAGGTTAAGTACTGGGATGTTTCTTGAATTGTTCTCGGTTAGCATAAGAATTTCAGTTTTAGTCTTTTAATTAAATTAATAAAATGTATATTTAATTAATTAATTTACTTAGGGTACTTAATAAGGTACCCTTAGGTTGTTATAACCATAACTAATCCTTTTAACCATCCTAGGTTAGGTACTAGATTTTCTTTTTCTTGTCTTAACCAAAATCTTGAAATTGTTTTCTGACTTCGATTATTTATCTTTATTTTAATTTTTATGATGCTAAAGTAATTAATTAAGTATCCTAGGGTAACTAATAAAGTACCCTTAAGTCGTTATAACCATAAATAATACTTTGGACCATCCTAGGTTTGGTACTATGTTGTCCCTTTCTTATTTCCTTTTTATTATCCGTTTTGCACCTTTTAAATTAACTATTAATTTGATAAATAATTTATTTAGGTTACCTAGGTGAATTACTAAAGTAAACTTATGTTTTTAGCACCATAACTAACCTTTTGACCATCCTATGTTAGGTACTAGGTTGTCTCTTTAACTAATACTAGGTTAGTGTCAACCCGCTTTTGGTCCTAGGTGTCGGGTGCAAGAATGGGTCCATTTCAGATAGTTCTTGGTTATTTATCTATTTAGGATAGTCAATTAGGATCTAGAGTTTGTTAGTATGTTAGGCCCCACATGGAGTTTTCCCTTGTGCACGTTTTTCCCTAACTACCCTTACCGAATTCGGTTACGGTGGTCCCCTCATTTGGCAGCTTCTTCACATGTCTTACAGTTGTGCTTGAACATGTGTTGGTTGTACTTTCCAAACTAGCTATTATTTATGGTTCCTTTTGGAATGTTTACTTATTGTCCAAGGGCCCTCACTATGTCCTTGGGCACTACTCACTCTACATGATCATTTTAAATTTTTGTGTACTTAGGGTACTAAGCTTGACACTTGCATGTCTAGTACATATTGTGTTTGCAACTGATGAATTTCTTAATTTTAGCATGGGTCTTTAGTGCAGGTACATTTCCTTTAAGAAAATATTTTCTAATATGCCCAATATTTTTTTTATTGGTTATTATATTAAAATTTGCTATTACCTCTTAGCCAATTTTCTATGTTGTGCCCAATATTTCTCAGTATTCGTCATTGGAATGCGTATGTATCCCCATTATGTATTCTTAAAGACCAATTGAGATCTTAACTAGATATAAATTTTTTTGGAGACATTGAGCTTTTATTTTAATGTTTTATGTGATTCTAAATCACTTCTTGTTATTCTTGAAGTTTTAGTGTCATTCAAGGATGAATGTTATTCTATGTGGGGGAGAATGTAACGCCCCAAAATAAATTAAGGTTAACTAGAGCCTCGAGTTTATTTATTGAGTTAATATGAAGTTAAAATTTGTTACTTTAGTGTTATTAGTCAGTGTGTCAAGTTTGGTTATGTTTTGAGGTCAAACACCCTAGAACGTCCATGAAATTTTGAAGTTGTGCCTTAGGTAGCGCCTACGTGTATTATGGTGTTTGAGTAAGTTTTATAGGTTCATTTTCTTTGAAACTTGCATGAGATGTTCCTAATACCTAGACGTCTTATTTTACAGTCTTAATGTCTAGGCACAACCTCAAATAGGACCCAGAAGGGGCCCTTGATGAAGGGCCCAAGACTTGGACCAAACTGCGAAAGTAGTGATCAAACAACGACCCTAAGGACGGTCCGTTGGTCCACCAACGGTCAGTAAACATAGGGAGTTAATTGTACCTGAAAAAATTATGTCCAGTTTTCATTTCAATCTATGTATCAAATCTCTAGACCGTATTAATGGTCCGTTGGTTTGGTCACGTCTGTGAGGTCAGCCAAAAGATCTATGTTGCTACCTTGGCTTGTGGTGTTCAGTAAATTCACTCCATGACTTTTAAGACTCTAGGACGTTATTTTTAGTGCTAATTAGGTATATTAAAGTGTTCTAAACCGTCATACCTCATTTTAGACCCCTCTTCCTAAAACTCAAAACCCCTCTCTCTAAGAAGTCTCTCTCAAGTCACGATGGAAGCTAGAAATCATCAAAAACTAGGAGGGATGTTTTAGGTCTTTTTTCCATCAAATATCGTTGGTATTTTTTTCATTTTGAGGTATGGTATCCATCGCTTAACTCTCTTCCGTTCAAGGAGTCCCTTCTAATGAATTTTCAAAATGGGTTCTTAACCCTAGTTTCTTCTATCTTCAATTCTAAATATGGGTGTTGCATGAAAACATTTTGAATGACTTATTAATGATATTTATAAGATTATTTGGTGTTTTTAAGGTTAAACTTCAATGAAATATTGTTAAACTTTTTCATCTAATGTTGGCATAAGAAATGGGTTAGATGAGAATGAATTGGTAGTCTTTGAGCTTTGATATATTATGGTTGTTATTTGTTTTTATATAATTCCAAAATGGTTAATTAATGATGAGTTATTGAGTAAAACGTTCTAGGTAATGAAAGCATGGATTAAAAGGGTATGTTGGCTATGTTGTTTAGTTTTAATTTTGAAATGATCTAAAGTGTAATTGTCCACCTTATTCGTGGCGGTATTTATTTGAATTGTATCAATGTAAAGTTCCTAGTTTACAATGAATAAGGCCATGAAGGATTTTTATGTGATGTAAGATAAAAATTATGCTATTCTTGTTAAATGTGCCTTATGAAGCAATAATGTGAAACAGTCTAAAGAGTATGCTTAAATGAAGATATTCCTGTTAAGTGTTTTATGAAACTAGTTATGAGAAGTATGTTAAGGATAATGTATAAAAGACATATATTTATAAGAAGTATGTAAAGTGTGTGATATGTTGAAATAAGGTCTAAACATGCATAGAAGTTAAATAAGAATTAAGTGATGAATGCACTTCGTGAGTTGAGATTTGTTGTTCACTAGATATCCTTAACCTATACTCTATAATGTTGAGAATCCGTGGGAAGTTATACCTAGCACCAAGAGAATATTAAGGAGAGGTGGATTACAATTCATTAGTTAAGATGTTTTCTTGCAATGTACCTGTTGAGATGAGTACTCCTCGTTAGTATAAAATAAGTTACTTAGTAGCAGTCTTATTATCCCTTTAGTATACACCCACATAGGTGTTGCTATTGTGAAATCCATGTAAATGCTAAGAGAATTACCTTAATCTAGGAAAGTGAGGATACCTCATCCAATAGGGGTTATTATCGGGATTCCATGTCTATATCGGTTAACCTAACCCCCACAAATGATCGTGTTATGTCATATACAGAAGTGTTGTACTTAGAGTAGGTAATGGAATGGGACACTATTCATCCATTTCTCTATGCAGGCAATCTGAAAGGGGAGTCTTGGTGAAACTTTTTTGAATTGAATGAACTAAGTCTGCTAAAAGAATGTACTAATTAGGGTAGGTTGTGGTATGAGACTCTATCTATCCATTGCACTTAGTAGGACCTTTCGAAAGGGAATACTTGGTGCCAAACCTTCTAAAAGAATGTACTACTTAAAGCAGGTGGTGGTATGAGATGCTATCTACTAATTGTACTAAGTAGGCATTTCTAAAGGGAAGACTTTGGTGGCTTGTTGGGTGTCTTTTACTGTCATTCCATTTATTGATGCTCTTGTTTCTCCCTAGTTGAGTAAGACAAAAGGGGTAGTCTTGAGGAATGTTTAGTGTGTATTGAAGGAGGCATGTACATAATTCCTTAATGTCATACCTTAGTATGTCATAGGATATTTCGGGTGATAGGAAACTCTTCCAGAAAAATGATTTCACTTTATCATTCGCTTGGCCTTGGAAGTTCACTCATTTAGAATATGATAGTTCATTGTAATTGCTCAATTTGAATACGCTGTGAATGATTTAAATGATTTATTTTCAAATGCTCAAATGGTTTGACAGTAAACACTTAATTAGTTCACTGTAATATTGATTGTAGTTTACTGTAATTTTGGTAAGTTTTCTGTAAATGGTTCTTATTGGTGAAAAATTATGGAATCTCTTATGTGAGTGTTTCCTTAAGATGTTTCTCTTCTATATTCTTGAATGTTTCACTCAGTTTTTCATGAAATGGTATTTTACTTAAATGTTCGGTTTCGCATGTTTTTGCATATACCCTACTTAGTAAATTATTTGTACTAACCCCCTACTTTTTCTATACTATCTAAGTATAGGTTGGAATCAAGGTTGAAGCCTAGAAGGCAAAGCTTGGGAAAGTTCCTCTCAAGATTAAGTGTGTCCTAATTTATTCAAGGGCATCGTTTCTACCTTCTTAGTTATTTTATGTTAAGATTTATTATGTATTTCATTTCAATGTAAAGGGTCGTGTCGTTAGTTATTTATGCCGTGTCATTATATTTTTCTTGTGAGGATAAAATTTCTTAAGTATTTATGAAAGATTTCCTATTTCTTAAATTATTGGTGAACAGATTCAATTCTTCACTACTTTTCATGTCTTATGTAATGAATGCTAGGTGAAGGGCTTGTACACAATCCGAAAGGGTCAAGTATGCCCGATAACGAAGCAAGGGTTCTCCGTAACTTTTAGGGGTACTTTTAGGTCGTCAGAGGCGGTTGGCCCATCAATTTACACATGACCTCCTTTTTCTACTCATATTTTGTTGGGTTAATTTAATTAAATAGGGGATTAATATAACATTCAACAAATTGTACTTGTCTAGTGAAGGGTCTAGTTGGTTTTAAGTATATGTATTGGGGTACATAGGTATCCTAATGCCCAATATTGAGTAATATTGGTCATGTTTGAGAATATTGTCTTAAGGGTGTTAGCCAATTTCGATTTATTAAGATATATGTTTATGTTCATATCTCCAATCCAAGCTTGTTTATAAATTTTACCTGCAATGAAGACTCTAAGCTAAAATTTTTCACTTCATATTACACACATAAGATACTAGACATCCAAGTGCCAAGCCTATGTACCATGGCACATGATCATTTAAAATGATCAGGTAGATTAAGCAGTGCCCAAAGACATAGTGAGTGTACTTGGATAAGAAATGAGCATCAACACATGTGCAAGTACATGTCGCAAGAGACCAAGCGACCAAGCCCCAAGAAGATTCAGTTAGGGCGGTTAGGGGTCAGGCGCGTGTACGGGTAAAGCCACGTGGATCCTAGATTCCTTACCAATCACAGTCTCTAACATACTTATCTAACAAGCTAACTAGTGTAACCGAAAGACTAATACCTAACGAGGTAACACTAGCCGAATAACTAACTATATAAACATCCTAGTACCTTACCTAAGATACTCCAAAGGGGTTTGTTATGGTTCCAGTGACTTAGGGGTACTTTATTGATTACCGCTTGTCAGTTAATCAATTAAATTATCAACTTAATAAATTAATTGAAATTCATGGTCAAACCCGAACCCTTAGGAAATTTTCACATTTGGCTAAGTCAAATGCTCTCCTATTTTTAGTCAATTGAGGAGGGGCATTTTCGTAATTAGCTAATTAATTTATTTTATTATGTTGATTAGACTAATTTGAAATAGTCAATATTTATTTCCTAAGATTTATACTCATGTTTGTCTAATAGAAACTCACGATGAAAAAAATAGAGAACAAATGTAAGAAAAACAAATCGGTTCTCCTTAGGCGATTTCAAGGCGATTCTTCAAGATTTTCTTGTAAAGTAGAGGGTGATCTTTGTAGATTCAATTCTACAGTAGGGTATGGGTTTTCTCTCTTGGATTCCTTTCCCCAGGAGGGTTTTCAAACGTTTTGAATTTAAGAAAACCAAAACTAGGGTTTCCCAATGAAATTGTCGAATGTTCATATCCCTAGTTCTCTCTATTTCTTATTCTAGTAGTATAAATAATGCAAATCTCGAGCATGTTTTTTTACGTGGTGCTAAACTATTATTATTTTTAGGTTAATATGATTTGATAATGTTTAATGAGACCTATTGGTTAGATCCGAATGATTAATGCCTAATCATGTTCTAGAAGATGAAATTGTTATAAGTCCTTTATTAAATTCAGTTTACTGTTGAAAGAAATGAAGGTTCCGATTACTGTTTGTGCTTTACAATAGATATGTTTGTAATTATTTGGAATGCAATATTTCCAAGAAGAAATAAGAATGAGAATCAAAGCTAGTTACCTAATCTTCAATGCCAAATCAAGTTTATAACTTTGCCAAACTATGCACTAAATTGTTATTACGATCTAATCAAAACAAATTTTAAAAGTTGGCTTGCTTAAAATGATGAGATTAATATAGTATATACATCAAGTTAATTAACTTTTTTAGTAAAAATATCATAAAAGGTGTTCAGTAAATGTTTTGTTTATGCCAATAAATTAGTTAGCAATACTATTTCCAAAAAAATGATAAGGTGTTGGCCCATATCTAAGCCATACCAATCTTATATGGATACTGTAAATTACGATGTTTTTTGTAAGGCAAAATAATTGTTAAATATTGAATTGACAAGATGTAACTCAATGAACTCATAACATACATATGGAAATGATTGGGACAAGTACCAACATACCCTATCTAAATGAACTTGTTAACGATGTAGCACAATAATGAGTCCCCATAACATTCATAAATAATCGTAAAACACTGAAAAATAACATTGAACACTATAAGGTGAGTAATGAAATGATTAAAAGCTTATGATTTATGAAATTGACCAAGAATGGGGTGTTAAAGGAAGTGATACAAGTCTCTTTTGTACCGAAATAATTATGTAAAAGATACTTGTAACTACTTGTTTAGTCGTTTTGAGCAACAGACTTCAATTCTGGAAAAACTGGCAGAAGCGACGGACCCCACGACGGACCGTCAAGGGCACGACGGACCGTCGCAGGGTCTCGTTTTAAAACACTTAGAAAATCTGAAATTGGGTACTGAAAATCGACTCTCTGAACTTCGTGACGGAATGGCAGAACGGACCGTCACAGGCGTGACGGACCGTCACGGAGACTTTAATGAAAATCCACTCTCTGAACTTTGCGACGACCTGCAGGACGGACCGTCGCAGGCACGACGGCCTGTCACAGGTTGCACAAATCCCAGGCAGAGTTGGATTTCTGGTGAAGTTTTAAGGGACGTTTTTGGACTATTCTTTCCTTAATTATAGATTTCGTGGGGTTATGTTAATAACTAAAATTCTTGAGGGGTTAAAAGAGGTAACCCTAAGTTAATTAGTGGGGTATTATTGCCATCTTTTATTCTTATTTATACACTAATTAGGGTAAAAGAAAGGGGGTTTGAATAAAGAAAATAGAAAGAACAAGAAGGGAGAGAGAAAAGATCGAGAAGAAGAGGAAAACACCAAGCTTTGAGGATTAACTTGCTTGATCTCAATTCTTCGGTAGAGGTAGGTTATGGTTTTCATGCTATTTGTAGTAAACTCTTAATAGTGAATGATATGTGTTAGTAGTATTGTAAACCCTTCTATATGCTTAATTGTATGCTTGCATGAATGCTGTGATTATGTAATTATGAATAAATGAGCATGATGAAGCTATTGAATCCAAATCTTGAAAAGAAACCCTAATCTACTTTGTTAATGATGATGCCTTGGTATAAAAGAAGGCTTGATGAATGAAAGTAGTGAGATTAGGGGATCGGGTGCCACGTTCCGGTACCAGGATAGTATATGAGGATCGGAGTGTCACGTTCCGACACCAGGATAGAATATGGATCGGGTGCCACGTTCCGGTACCAGGATAGAATATGAGGATCGGAGTGTCACGTTCCGACACCAGGATAGAATAGGGATCGGGTGCCACGTTCCGGTACCAAGATAGAATATGAGGATCGGAGTGTCACGTTTCGACACCAGGATAGAATATGGATCGGGTGCCACGTTCCGGTACTAGGATAGTATATGAGGATCGGAGTGTCACGTACCGACACGAGGGGAATAAAGATAAAGAATCTTGAAGGATATTAATATACTCAATCTAATAAACTTAATTCCCAAACGAGTATGGTATTGAGGCTTGAGCCCTCATGGATGAACTTGGTGGTACTTATTGATGATTATAGTAGTTGTTGTTGCTACATGTTGAGTTTTATAGTTGATTTATGACATTACTTGATACATACTGTTCTCTATTTTGAGTTGACCGATGATATCTACTCAGTACCCGTGTTTTGTACTGACCCCTACTTTTATTATTTTCTTCTTATTTATTTGTGGAGTGTAGCAAACGTGTCGTCATCTTTGACTCAACAGTATTTCAAGCCAGTCTTACTATATCAGAAATTCAGGGTGAGCTAACGCTTCTAGCTTGGACTGGATCTTCTTCTTCAAGTCATGATGCCTTGAACTTCCGGCATGGACTAGCTTCTTATGTATTTTTAGCTTCTTAGAATACTCTTAGTTTAGTAATTTTATTATTGATGTTCTTGTGATAATGACTTCCAGATTCTGGGGATAATGATAAGTTTGTGAGTTATAGAAGTTGATTATTGATTTTACTTATGAGTTTAAGTCTTCCGCATTACTTTCTGTTTATATTATATTGAAATGTTAAGATTTAGATTGGTTGGTTCGCTCACATAGGAGGGTAAGTGTGGGTGCCAGTCGCGGCCCGGATTTGGGTCGTGACAATACTCATATAAAAAGGTGTTAAAATCGTGAGATAAGTCTTATTCACACCACAATGATAACGTAATATTTTAGTTCACATTCATCAAGTAAAGAAATGGATGACAAGTTATCCATTGAACTAAGCATACCTCAAACATATGAGAACTCTAAATGTTTTAAAGCATAATAAATTGAGCAAACCACATATAGACTAGCAATGAGCTTGTGCAAGCACATGTAAGCCTCACGAGAAGAGACTACCACAAAGGTTGATAACGGTCTCCAAATTATCCTAGTATTTGAACTATGTTGCCAGCATAGGTTAGTATCTAGTGGATCCACCTAAGAAAGCAAGGAAGTATTCGGTTTAACTTTGGCCGGTGAACCACCTGTTTTAAGTTTAAGGAAGACACTGGATTTCATATTAGCTCACATGATTTATGTCGTTTAGTAATAATTATTTCATTAAGAATATATGAAATAAAGAAAAGAAGTATGCTCAAAGTGAACATGAGATCAAATAAGAAGAAATTTAAGTTCAAAGTGAATTTAGTAACAAAAAGCATAACTATATGAAAATTATAAGTCTTTAATAAGAATAAGTTTTCAATGTTATTGACTTATGCCAATAAAGAGAGCAAAACAAATTATTGGCCTAGACAACAAATATATGCCCCAACATCTTAATATTATGCAAATTATGAAATAATGGGAATTGACAATAAAAATTGGCTTATAAAGACTTCATGTCCAATTTAGCAAGAATGGAAAGAATATCTTGTAAGAAGGGTAGTCAAATAATTTCCTTAATCTTTTTGATTAATTATATGATTTATTGTAGGAATTGGACTATAATGAATCATTGGAATTGTATGTAAAACATACGATCAAAAGATATCATTGAACTACACAAAAAAGAATAAAAGAATGTAAAATAAACTAAGTCTGGGGAGAGGAGCTCTCGGCCTAAGAGGGAGCAAAAATATTAATTTTTGTTAGAGTAGTTCTAAAATTATGTTCATGATTGCAAGGTATTATGTTGATATTGAATATGAGTTGTGTGCTTTATATACATGAAAATATGTTATTCATAGAATGATTCATATATAACTAATTAGGAAAGTAAAGTGATTTCACATTCCAAAAATAGCATGTTACAATAGGAATACCTTTCCTAGTTCATTGATAGTCCTTATGTGTTTATGTGCATACACCCATACTTAGTAAAAGTGTGTACTAACCCATATACAATTACTATTTTTATAGGTGCAGGTCATTGAAAAAGATAGAAGATTAGTTGAAGCCGTTTGGACTAGTACCTCCAGAGTTTGGTAGGTCCTCTTGTGTTATAGGATACTTACAATTTATTTTTTTATCTTTAGTAGATAAGAAAAAACTTGTGAATGTTATCCCTTGAGTTTCCTTTCAAACATTTGTTTAAGCTTTCGTATTAAGGCCGGTTTAACAACTATTAATAATATGTTGAATTTTTAGTTTCAATTCTTAGTCTATTAATAGATGGATTTTTAGTTTGAGCTGTTAGTATATAATTCCTATGAAAAAATTATATGAAGTCTATGTAGACTTAATTAGTGGTAAAAACTTTTGAATTTTCCGCAAAATTTAACTGTATGATTGTGATAAAATCTATGAAGAGGATTGTCTGCAACCTCTAAGAGATTAATGATACCTGTCTCATCTAGGTTATTGGACCTGAGGGTGACAATTACATAATTAGTTAGGGGGGTTATGGAATACTAATTAAGTTGATTAACATCCCATATAAACACGCAACCCCATTAGCCTAATCACAACTCACAAAAAAAAATATCTTCGATCTGTTTTCTTTATCTCTCTATTAGAAGACACCATTGATGACCGAGCTAGGGGAGAGATTTGGGGGGTTATAAGGGGAATATTTCACCATCAATTTATAATAAATTAACAAGGTATGTGACACAACCAGAAACCATACCCTATAAGTTAGGGTACAATCTTTGATTGTAACCGGTGTCATCGAACTCTCGGAGTTCTTAAACAAGCCTCTTTCATATGATTTATTGCATATACATAGTGAAAAGTAGTGTAAAATTAAAACTTTTCACAGAAAATTATATAGTCTTCAAAATCTCTTTTATATGAAACATAATAGGAAATACTAAGTCCCAATGTCATCATCCTAAGACACAAGAATACATGGGACATGGCCCATACTTTAAAATAAGAATATAGCAATACTTATTCTATTACAATACTTTAATAAGAAACATGAAAGGCACATATATGCCCTCGAGTCATGAGGACATACATCAACTTCTCTTGGACTATCTTCTAGGTCCAAGTCATCACTTCTCAAAGTTTCTCACCTACAAAGAACTATATATAGATAAAAGCATGGGATTAGTATAAACATATGTACTAAGTACGGCTATATGACCAAAAAATCATGAAAGTGGACTTTATTAGAAATATGCATCTTTTAATTTAAAAATCATATTATAATCATAATAACATCATTATTTATAAATTCATAAGATACTTTTATCATGTAATTTACTCACATAATACTTCTTAAGATATACTCAATTCACACAAAGAGACACCACCAATACATCCTCTCTAGATGTCCCTAAACGTCCCTTAAGATTACTTTTAATGATTCATATAGATACTTACAAAGAAATCATAAAAATCAAGGTAAGATTCTTCTCCCAAAGGTGAACTCTAAGTCTAACTTGAGTGAGTTGTCAAGCGACCACCCATAAAATCCCTTACACACACACTTAAGAGATCCTATAGACTCCCAAAGATACAATCATTCTCACTAAGTCATCAACACATAGATTATATGACATACTCTTCCCAAAGGCTATCCAAATACCTACTCTAGTAAATCAATAAGATAATGTCCATTGTGACCTCTTATAGATTTCTAAGTATTTCTTAACATTACATAAGGTTTAGATCATGTCCACGAAATCAACAAACTTCCTAAGCAGAGTCATCTTCAAGACATCCAAAGATAATACATCAAGAAATCATCCCTTTAGCCCTCTACAAACTTTAGCTAAGGAATCCTTAAGTCACTTTAGAGTGGGTACTCATTTATTTTCGTACTCATTAACATAATTCATTAGTTCATTAGATCATTAAGACCTATACATCACATAAAGACATTCAAATAATGGTCTTCGACAAGATCTAGGAACTACACATATCATCTTAAAAGTCTATTGTACAATGTCTACATAGCATCCCATACCACAACCTAAACTACATAAACTCCCCAAATGCTTTTTGGTATTCAATATCACGAGAATAGGAAATAAGCGACATAATCCATGATATCAAGATATGGAATCTAGTGTTCTATCCTACTCCGATGATGTTTTTTTACTTAACAATAGTAGAAGTTAGACACATCCCATGTAGGCACATGGTTAAGGAATATGAAAAGATTCTTTGTATTCTAGTCTCATACTTAACTAGAAGTACTTCCCATATAATACTTGCTCATGCTACCATTCGTTCTCATAGAGTAATTCATACATTGGGTTCACATAAAAGTGTTCCATAATAAGTTCATAACCCAATCACATTTACCCTACCAAGGGAGGTCCACTATGGCTACCTCACAATGATGACACATGATGACATTCCTAAGGATTAATATTATGCCATTCCAGCCAACTGTCCTTATGTCCATTATTCCTTTATTTTTAAGGTTATTATTACATCTTAGACTTCAACAATCTTAACCTTACCTTAAGTAAAGGTTTGCACATAAGAGACTCTCAAAACATCATCTAAAGTCACATTTCATTAATACATTAAAGTCTAAGAGCTCTAAAACCTTAAATCAAGACATCACATATCCATAACCATATACATATCAAGCAAGAGGTAGAAGACTACTAACACAAGACATCACATACTTATGTTTTAACATAGAGTACAAGTCGTTCTTGAAACACCTCTTAAAAAACTAACATCTTCAAGTCATCATATATATCCTCTTACATCATTAATATAATCCACATAGACTCAAAAACTCAAATTTAATAACCAAGACTTAACCTAACACTATACTCATAATGTCAAGTCAAAGTCTAACATGATCACTTAAGGTAACATAACTAGAAAAATACATATATGACTATATAACTTCACATGTAGATAGATAATGTCATGCTTCAGATAGTCAAAATACTCAAATAGCAACGTAAATTCAAGTAATTGCCAATAAGTCCATGCTCATAATGTTGCATAAGGTAATGCCGACAAGCCCATGTCAATTACAAGTAAAACACACAACTCCACCCCCATAAGTGCAACATATAAATCACAATAGAATTGAAGTATAATTAATATCAAAATGAATAAATCCGGGAATCACACCTTCATTCCCTTATCAAAACTTCAATTTAATGTTCAATCATCCTATTCGACATCACAAGGCCCTTACCCATGGCCATAAACAACAATTCAAGCAATAATCATTAAATCCATTGAAATGACTATCAATTCTATCTAGGTTTAATAATCTAGGGTTAATCAGATAACAATTGAATATAAATACTATATCATTATAAAGCGCATAAGAAACAACATAACAATTCATTAATACTAGCTTAATATCAAGTAACCCACATTATAGTTAAAAACTAGGGTCAATCCAAATTCATGGGTTCATAGTCAATTTGGATGGAAATCATGAATACAATATCAATTGTATCAGAACTCATTGGTTAGATATCATATATGCAAGAATCCATGGTAGAATCATGAAATTGGATAATTCACTTTAGAAAACTTTGAAAAACATGTTGAGAGTTGGGCTCCTTGATGAAACGAGTTTCAAGGATCAAAATCCATACCTCAAGGATTATAATTCTTCACTTTGATTAAGAATTTAGACAAAAAAAATTCCTCACCAAGCTACCTCTTCAAGTTGGACTTCAATGGAGGTTTTGGGGTATTTTCTAATTATTTTGGGTTTATGATTTTGAAGAATGAGGTCTTCCATGTGATTACCCTTTATAGACTTAAATAAAATACCCAAATAACCCTTAATAAACCTTATATTAATCAATTTAGAAGTGTGGTGAATTTACCAACTCACCCCTCACATGGCAGCAGCCTACGCAGGAAGGAAGTTGTGTGCTTTGCCTGCCCTTGACGGGCCGCCACAGCCACGACAGGGTATCACAATCCTCTGTCATTGGCTACAGTTGCTGGAAAATCTCCTTTACCTCCTAATGGGTAAGTCCCCATCGAAGACATCCTGTGACGAGGCATCACAATAACGATTGGCCATCGACTGGGCCATTGTTTGGGGTTTGCTTGGAAGTGCCATGCCACAATTTTTGTTCCTTCATCAAGGACCTTAGAGTGTCCTTTCGGATAATTTCTGGCAGTTTCAAACCCGAATACGATTCTCTCAAAGTTTAACTCTTGTCACATGAATTTTATCCAAAACAAATACATAAAATTCGATAAAACATGCCTAGACGTACATGGTCTCTCAAGAAGTATTTTTCGAACACCTTGGACGTTCTTGGTCATTTGACCTCCAAAATTCACGAAGGTTTAAATACTGCCTATATATTCTATATTATCTATACTAAAAAGCTTAAAGTACCCTGAAACATACATACACCCATAGAACCAAATTTTAGAGATTTAGGTGACTTAGTCGTCTAACGTCTTAGTCGTCCTTTGACGTTTGACTTCCAAAAACCCAAATACTTTATCTACTGCCTCTACACCATATATTAAACAAATTTAGGATAATAGAACTTCAATACAAAAATCTTAGTCTCTAGTTAAACTAGGTCATCTTCGGGGTCTTCCAATCTCCCCCACTTCGACAACATTCGTCATCGAATGACACTTGTCAATCTCTGAACATTTCATAGATTAGAGACTCAATCTAGTAGATAATAACCATTCCAAACAACACATAATCACAAGAAAATATCAATTTCACATAGTCAATAGATTCACAACACAACGAAAAACTAGAAAACAATTCTATAACTCATTATGCTACAAAGCTCACATTCTTCATTTCAAATATTAAAAACTCATTTTTACTCAATATCCTACTCATTTACATTAGTTCTAACCACATTACAATATTTGTGGGCAACCGAATTAATTAGTCATTTTTTCAAAAATATGACAGCTTGCAGTTTTTAAGGAAACAATTAATTTTGAAGCAATTTTTCAAAAATCCACATTTTAAGCAATTCATGATGTAAACATGCAATTATGAAAAATAAGATCTTATAAACACATCTTAAAACATAATCATTACTTCATCAAATACACAATGCAAAATTTAATGAAATTCAATTTCAACCAAGGTCCTAAACATCATGCACAAGAAACACTCTCAAGGACTTCTATCAAATAAACAAACCATAATCCCCCACTTAGAAGGAATTCATATCTTAAAAAAGAAAGAGAACTTACCAACATCATAACAATCTCTTTCTCATCCGTCTTCTCCACTCTAGAACGTTGTGCATAGAAACGCTTCTTTGTCAGAGCATCATTATTTGGACCACTAGGAGCAACTTGCTCAACCTCTCTTCCTCTAGAAGCAATCATATGACTTGCTTAACTTCTCTTCCTGTAAAAGAAAATATAGGACAATCTCTTACACTATGCCCATCTTTGCCACAACAAAAGCGATTCCCGGTACCCAATAGATACTTATCATAATGTTTGTTGCCACAATCTGTAAAGTAGGGTTAGCTTCCTTGATACCAATTCCTTTCTGAACCTTGAACTTAGCACTTATAGATTCTCCTTGATATTTAACGTTCTTCTTAAAGCTAGTTTGCTCTTGATCACTAGCACCACTCCTTTTCAAACTTCTAGCAATCCAGCTAACTTTAGACTCTTCAATTGAATGTTCATACACCATGAGCCTATCTAGGGTCATCTCATCATGATAATAGCGGTATGGAATTCTTTCACCACTATGCCAATACCTCTTTCACAAAATGACTCATTTCATCTCTTTGATTTGATACAAGAGAAGGGGCATACCTACAAAAAGTTAAGAATTTCAAAGAGTACTACGGGTCACTCATATTGCCTTGCTGAAGATTGATAACAACCTCCACTTTAATTTCTCTCCTCTCTAAGGGAAAGTACATACTAAGAAAAACATCTTTAAATTATTCTCATATAATAGGACCTAATCCTTCCTTCCTATTATCCTTCCATTGAGTGTACAAAATTTTAGAAACATCCATCAATCGGTACCACGCCAACTCAATCTTCTCCTTAGATGTAACCCCATGGAACTCAAAATTTTGTACACTCCATCAAGAAACCCATGAGGATCCTCATTTACATTAGAGCCAAGAAAGATAGGAGGATTCATCCTCAAAAAATATCTCAACCTAGAGCTCATAGTGATCTCCACAACCCTAATCCTCATATTCAAGATAGTTTTCATACTTAGAGCTAGGGCTCTAGCAATTGAAGCCTCTCAAATATCTCTATTAGACATCTCCGGAACCTGAATACCTCCTTCCACATAAGGAATAAGTTCACCTTCGGGAGTCACTTGGGCATCTTGAGCACCTTTAACTCCTTTCCCACCTTAAGGAACTTGCTCAACTTGAGGGGGAACCTCCTCATTCACGCTCTCCTCTTCCAACCTTCTCGCTAACATTCTTCTAGTGTTCATCTCCTAGAAAATACAAGGAAGATCATAAGAAGGATAATCATAACATTTACTCTACGGCATGACATAGGAGTAGAAACGAAGGGATACTCTATCATCCTATAGCCTTTCCCCCCATCCATGTGTTGCGACTGGAACCGCTGGTGAAGACTCTACTAGACGTGACTTGATGACACTTCTTGATTCCTAATACTACTTTAACCATCCTATGCTCCAATACAAAGACTTTTCACAACAAGAAAACATACCCTAGATGTCACGTTACAATCTTGGGTTGTAACAGGCGTCATCAAATTCTTGGAGTTCTTCGACAAGCCTCTTTTATATCATTCATTTCATATACATAGTGAAAAATAGTGCAGAATTAAAACTTTTCAAAAAACATAATATAGTCATAAAAATCTATTTCATATAACTCTAATAGGAAATATTTTGTCAATCTCATCATCTTAAGACAAAAGAATACTTGGGACACGGTCCATACAAAAAAAATGAATATATACATTGTGTATTACAATACTTCAAGAATAAACATAAATGAAACATATATGCCCTCGAGTCAACTGAGGACATTCTTCAACTTCTCTTGAACTATCTTCTAAGTCCAAGTCTTCACTTCCCAAAAATTCTCATGTACAACAACTATATATATAGATAAAATCATTGAATTAGTACAATCACATGTACTATGTACTATATGCATAAAAATCATGAAAATAGATTTTAATGGAAATATGCATCTTTTTATTTGAAAATCATACTATAATCATAATAAAATCATTAATCCATTTATAAACACATAAAATACTTTAAGCATGTAATTTCCCCACTAAAAATAATCCTAAGATTCACTTAAGTCACAAAAAAAGAGACATCCCACACAACTTCTCTAGATGTGCCTAAACGACCCTTAATATTACTTTTAATGATTACCTACATACTTACAAAGTAATCATAAACATCATGGTAAGATTATTCTATCACACGTGAACTCTAAGTCTGACTTCAAAGAGCTCTGAAGTTAACGCCCATACAATCCCTTATACACACACTTAAGAGATCCTATAAACTCCCTAAGATAGAATTATTCTCTCTAAATCATCAACACATAGATGATATGAAATTCTCTTCCCAAAGTCTATCAAAAGACATACTTATGTAATTCAAAAAGATAACGTCCATAGTGACCTCCTCAAGATTACTTAAATAATAATGAAGACTACCTAAGTCTTAGATCATGTCTACAAAATCAACCAACTTCCTTAACTAGAGTCTTCCTTAAGACATCAAAAGATAAGACATGAAGAGATCATCCTTTTTGCCATCTTCACACTCTAGCTAAAGAATCCTTAAATCACTTTAGATTAGGTACTCATTTATTTACATACTCCTAAAATAAGTTATTAATTCATTATTTCATTAAGACTCATACATCACATGAAGGACATTCAAATAATGGTCTTGGACAATACATAGGAACTCCACATGACATCTTCAATGTCTATTGTTTGATGTCTAGATAGTGTACCATAACACCACCTAAACTTCTCAAATGCTAATAGGTATTCCATATGACGGGAATAGGAAATAAGTGACATATACAATGATAGCAAGACATGGAATCTTGAGTTCCATCCTACTGCGATGAGATTGTTCTACTTGCCAATTGTATAAGTTAGACACATCCCATGAACGCACATGGTTAAGGAATATGAAGGGCTTCTTTGTGTTCTAGTCTCATATTTAACTAGAACTACTTCCCTTACCATACTCACTCGTGCTATTGTTCGTTCTCATAGAGTAATTCATACATTATGTTCACATAAAAGGGTTCCATAACATGTTCATAACCCAAGCATATTTACCCTACCAAGGAAGGTCCACTAGTGCTACCTCACAATGGAGAAATGAAGCTCATGATGACTTTAATAAGTATTAATATGATGTCGTTCTAGAAAAGTTACGTTAAGCCTGTCATTATTTACATTGAATGAAACCATTACGTATTACTCTTCAACAATCTTAACCTTACCCTTAAGTTAAGGTTTGCAAATAAGAGACTCTCATAAAATCATTTAATGTCACATGTCATTCATAAATTCATGACTGAGAGGTATAGAACCCTAAATGAATACATCACATATCAACAACAATATTCATATCAAGCACGAGGTACATGTCAACTAAGACAAGACATCACATATTTCACTTTTAACAAATAATACAAGTCATTCTTGAAACACCTCTAAAACAACCTAAAATATTCAAGTCATAAAATATATCATCTTAATATCATAAATATACTCCACATAGACTCATAAAATCAAATAGGAATAACCAAGACTTAACGTAACAATATACACATAATGAAATGTCAAAGTCTAACATGATCACTTAAGGCAAGGTAAGTATAAAATACATATATGACTATATAACTTACATGTAGATAGATAAAATCATGGTTCACTGACTCTAAATACACAAATAGCCACAAAACATCTAGAATTTTCCAATAAGGCCATGCTCATAATGTTACATAAGGTAACGCCGACAAGGCCACATCAATTGCAAGTAAAAAACATAACACCGCCACCATAAGTGGACAATACAAATCATAATAGAATCAAAGTATAGTTAATATAAAATTAAATAAATCCGAGCAGTATACCTTCATTCAATTATTAACACTTCAATTCAATGCTAAATCGTCCAATTCGACACACAAGGCCCTTACAAATGGCCATAGTAAACAATTCAAGAAATAATCATAAAATTACATGAAATATATATAAATTTAATTTAGGTTTAAAAATCTAGGAGAAATTAGATAACAATTTAATATAATTAATATATCATTAGAAAGCCCATAAGAAACTACATAACAATTCATGAATATTAGCTTAATATCAGGTAACCCATATTATAGTAAAAAACTAAGGTTAATCCAAATTCATGGGTTCATAGGTAATTTGGATTGAAATAATCAAAACAATATAAATTATATGATAAATCATTTTTTATAAATCATAAATGCAAGAACCCATGGTAGAATCATGAAATTGGACAATTTTGTTTAAAAAAATTGAAAAACATGTTGAGAGTTGCGCTCCTTCATGAAAAAAGTTTCAAGGATCAAAATTCATACATTAAGGATGATAATTCTTCACTTTGATGAAGAATTTTTACATAAAAACCCCTCACCAAGCTAGCCTCTTAAAGCTGAACTTCAATGGAGGTTATGGGAATCTTTTAATTATTTTCGGTTTATGATTTTGAAGAATGAGGTCTTCCATGTTATGACCATTTATATGATTAATTATAATACCCAAATATACCTTAATAAACCTTCCTCTAATAAATTTAGAAGTGGGGTGAATTGGTTACTTGGCAGTAGCCGGTGCAGGAAGACACTTGCGTGCGACGCTTGCCCTTCCCGGGCCGTCACAACAAAAATGAGGCATCACAACCCTCCGTTGTTGGCTACATTTTCTAGACAGGTTCCTTTCCCTCCATATGGTTAATTACCCTTCGACTACACCCATTAATGGGGCGTCACTTCCACGACTGGCCGTCGACAGCTTCGTCGTTTGGGCTCTACCTTGGACTGCCGTACCAATAGTTTGGGTCTTTACTCAAGGAAAATTAGATGATCCTTATGGATAATTTTACAGACGTTTCCAACCCAAATACAATTTTGTATAAGTTTAGAGCCTCTCACATGAATTTCATCTAAAACAAACTCGTAAAACTCAAAAAAACATGTCGGGATGTGCAAGGTCGACTCAAGGCATATCTTTCAAACACTTTGGACGTTCTGGGTCGTTTGACCTCCTAACTTCACAAAAATTTAACTACAGCATATAAATGGTATATTAAATTTATTAAGAAACTTAGAGCACCATTAAACATAAATAAACCCATAGAACCATATTTTAGACACTATGGTTACTTAGTCGTCAAACGTCTCAGTCGTCCCTTGAAGTCTAACTTCAAATAATCCTAATGCTTTGGTTTCTTCCTCCAAACCATTTATTTATAATGTTTAGGACCTTAGAACATTAATACTAAAATATTAGGCACCATTTAACCTAAGTCATGTTCGGGGTCTTACAGTATGAGATCTAATTCACCTTTTAGACCTCTTTCCTCAAAGGATTTCATCAAAGTATTTTCAAAAGTTGAGTTTTCATGTAAGTCATTCCCAATAAAAAAATTTATTTTATGAATTGATTTTTTATGATTTATTTTGGATATTCTGAATAAATTAACATGTATTCTAACATAATTATGATATATCTTGATGGCTTGGTTTTGTCTGTAGATATGAACCCTTAACCGTTAACCCTAGATGATGATCTTGATATGAATTAGGTCTTATTGGTTCAATTGACTTGTTTATTTGAAGGAATTACAATTAGATGATGTTGTCCCTTCCCACATAGGAATGGTTGGATCACTAATGTATTCTTGAGATTGGAGACTACAATGGACGTAGCATAAAGAGGGTCCCAACTATATCTCGTAGTTCTTGAACTATGTTTCCCCTATAGAAATACTAGCTAGTGGATCCATGTAGTTGCTATGTTCATGTTTTGGTACTACCTTTGCAAGTAGTCCGCCTCTTTCAGTGTAGGGTTCCATGACACTATATTCCACGTTAGCTCATATTTTCTATTTTTGTTAGGGGAAGATGTTCCCAAGAGGTAAATGAACTAACGGAATGAAATCTAACTATGATAAACTAAGGGGTCTATCTTAGTCAACATTTGGGTATGGGACTCTACCTAAGCATTGCACTAGTTAGCCTTGAGGGTAGTCATAGGACGATGATCTAATTTTTGAATATACTTATTGTGATATATCATATATACATGATGAACATGCACATTTTGATACTATATGATGATTATTTTCACATATGTATATGTGTTGGTCTATATGGTTAAGGTAATATGATATGTACTATTAAATTCTATGGTATGTGAAGTCGGATGTTAGCCATGATTCTTTTTGGAGTTACTTGATTGAGTAAGGTTATGGAGATTTTTCTTGGTCATTGCACTTTTTGACTTGATAGGGGTACCTGGTTAGGTGTCTTGCTTTTGTTATGTTGAAATGTACTCTTATACATGCTTGTTATTCCTATGACTTGATGATAGAATTACTTGGATATATATTCAACTATACGCTATGCATGTTGACTTGACTAGACTTGATGTTGTTAGTCTTGTGATTTACAATCCTTTGACTTATAAACATGCCTTATGTGTTGATATTTTTTTTTATGAATGTGCATAATGGTTTTAAATGAAAAGTGCATACTTTGTGAAATTTCCCTTTTTCTTAGCTTGATTTCAATATATGTGTACATATGGTCTCATACTTAGTACAACTGGCGTACAAAACCCATTTCATCCTTTTCCTCAACATTATTTCTTCCGGTGGTTAAAGTGCTTTAATGAAGACTTGAAGAACGCTTGGATCTCTTATTCATCCATGTAAAATAGGTCCTCACTTTTCGAGGGTGATGCCACTATCTAGCTAATGGAGTTGTTTAGACTTTAATACTATTGTGTTCTTTCCTTTATAATTTAGTAAGAAAAATTGTATAGCCTATTGAATACATTCTTACGTTGATGTATGGGTTATTCCCAAGTTACAAAACTCTTATTAGATGGTTATGGGATGAAACGACTAGTATGGCTAAGTTATATTTTGTATACTATGTGCAATTAAAGTAGAAGACTAAGAAATATTTCTATATGAAGGTTGTATTTATACTCGATATATATACACTATGTCAAGTAGATTTAATGAAAAGTTTTAAAGTTTTCACTAAATTTTACATGTGAATGTAATGATGTAAGCAAAAAGGCTAGTCTTAGTCCTCAGAGAGGATTACGATGCCGGTTATGTATGGAGGGTAAATCGGATATGACAAACTTTAGCATGAACCTAAATATGAACGTAAACATGAAATTCAATGTGAACAGCAATGTAAACATCAACGTGAACATCATAATGAATGTTAACATGAATGTGAAAGTAAATATAAATGTCAACATCAATGTCATTGTAAACATAAAAGTGAACGTCAAAGTTACAGTTAATGTCAATGACAACATCAACTTAAACATAAATATCAACATGAACGTAAAAGTCAACGTTAATGTGAACATCAACATAAACATCACCACGAACGTCAACGCGAATATGAATGTCAATGTGAACATCCTGGTGAACATCGACATGAACTTCAACATGAACGTTAATGTAAACGTCAATATGAATATAAAAGCCAATGTGAACGTCAATGTTCACGTGAACACAAACATGAATGTCAATGTGAACGTCAACGTAGACATAAATGTCAATCAACATTAACATCAACATAAATGTAAACGACAATATCAACATAAATGTTAACATAAATGTCAAAATCAACGTGAACATCAACGTCAACGTAAACAATAACATGCTGGTAAAAGCTAATGTTGTCGTCAATGTCAACGTAAATGTTAACGTAACCATCAACGTAAACATGAATGTCAATATGAACGTCAATGTCAACACGAACGTCAAAGTAAATATGAATGTGAATGTCTATGACAATGTAAACGTTAATATCAATGTCAATGTTAAGGTGAACATTAATATCAAAATAAATGTCACCTTTTCTGTGAACGTTAGCATCAATGTCAACGTTAGTATGAACGTCAGCATCAACGTCAACATTAGTGTGAACGTCATCATCAACGTTAATGTCTTCATGAATATCAACGTCTATGTCAACGTAAACCTGAAATATATTTAATCTTAAATACCAACGTGAACGTCAATATAAATATCCGTGCAAACATTAAAGTCAACAAAAACGTCAATCTTAACATGAACATCAATGTTTAAATTAACATCAATATTTTGGTAAACTAAAACCTGATCATCATTACAAATGCAAACGCAAACGTTATCATGAACGTTAACATGAACATCAATGTCAATGTTAACGTTAATGTCAATATCAATGTGAACGTGAATATGAACATCAACATAGCGGTAAAAATCAATGTGAATATCAATGTGAATGTTAATGTCAACATCAACATAAACGTAAACTTCACTGTGAACTTTAACTTCAACGTCAATGTGAACGTCAATGTATACTATGAACATCAATGTAAACTTAAATGTCAACGTGAATGTCAATGTAACTGTAAGCATGAATATTAATATCAATGTAAACATCAACGTGAGCATAAACTTGTATGTGAACGTCTAAGCGAGAGTGTATGTGAATGAAATTGTCAACATAAACATGGACGTCAACGTGAAGGTCAATGTGATTATCAACGTCTATGTAAACGTTAACATCGACATCAATGTAAATGTAAATGTGAATGTGAACGTTAACATAACCGTTAACATCAACATCAACGTAAACGTAAACGTTAGTGTGCACGTCAATGTCAATGTAAATGTCAATGTCAATAAAAACATCTACGTAAACGTGAATATCAACACAAACATAAACATTAGCATCAGCGTGAATATGAACTTCAACGTCAATATCAACGTGAATGTCAACATGAACTTCAATATGAACGTCAATGTCAGTGTAACAGTAAATATGAACATCAACGTCAATTTGAATTTGAACATCACCGTGTACACTAACGTCAACGTAAACGTCAACTTCAACATCAATGTCAAAGTTGACATGATTGTTAACATAAATATAAACATTAACGCGAATGTCAATGTAAAAATAAAAGTCATCATGTTGGTAAACTTGAACATGATCGTTAATATCAATGTGAACATAATTGTCAACGTGAACATCAATGTCAACGTGAACGTCAATATAAATATGAATATCAATATGAACGTTAATGAAACGTCAACATTTTTGTAAATGTCAATGTCAATGACAATGTAAATATAAACATGAACGTTAATGTAAATGTTAAAATGAACGTACACATATATGTGAACATAAACGTCAACGTAAACATCAGCATGAATGTCAATATTGACGTCAATATGAACATAAAAGTGAATATCAACGTAAAGTTTAATGTTAAGTTAATGTGAGCGTAAATGTGAACGTCAACAAAAATATTAATGTCAATGTAAACCCGAAATTCAGCTTGAACATCAACATTATCATCAACGTCATCATGAACGTTAACTTGAACGTGAACGTCACCCTCAATGTCAACAAAAATTTGAATGTAAATGTCAATGTCAACGTTAATGTAAATTTGAACGACAACATGTACACCAACGTCAACATCACTTGATCATCAATGTAACTGTGAACGTAAATATCAACGTCAACATGAACGTGAATGTCAATGTCAATGTGAATGTCAACATAAACAATAAAGTCAATGTAAGCATTGACATAAACATCAATATCAGCATAAACGTTAATATCAACATCGATGTCCATGTAAATATCAACGTGTTAGTAAATGTGAATATGATTGTCAACATCAACATAAACATGAATATAAAATGAACATCAATGTGAACATCAACGTTAATGTGAGCGTTAAGTTTTCAATGTGAACTTTAACGTTAATATCAACATAAATGCCCATGTTAATATGAACATCAATGTCAATATCAACGTAAACGTGAACATCAACATATATGTAAACATCAACATGAATACAACAGTCAATGTCAACGTAAATGTAAGTGTCAACATCAACATTAACGTCAATATAAATTTCAGCATAAACATGAATGCAAACGTTAAAGTTAAAGTCCACATAAACGTTAACATATATGTGAACGTCAACGATAACATTATGTGAATGCTAATTCAAAAGTCAACATGAACGTCAACGTCAAAAAAAATGTTAACATGAACGTCAATGTCAATGTCAACATCAATGTAAATATGAAGATCAACGTCAACTTAAACATCAATGTCAATGTAAAAGACATTGACAATGTCAATATGAACATAAAAGTCAACGTCGACGTCTACATCAACTTCGATTTCAACATAAATGTTAATGTCAACGAGAATGTCAACGTGAACATCAACGTGAAGTAACTGTTAACATCTCGTCAACAACAACATTAATATCAACATGGACCTGAAAGTGTATGTTAATGTCAACATAATCACTAACATAAATATAAATGATAGAACAAACGTGAACGTTAATGCGAATATCGACATGAAATGTGATCTTTAATGTGAACATGAACATGAATGTCAATGTAAACATAAACGTGAACATGAACGTCCGTGTGAATGTTAAGATTAAAATTAACGTGAATGTCAATCTAAACTTAAACATCAATGTCAATGTCAACATCAATGTCAACGTCAGCGTGACTGACAATGTGAACATTAATGTCAATGTTAGCATCAAAATTATGTAAATATCAACATAAACGTAAACACCATCATGAACGTCAATGTCAACGTTCATGTGAACGTTAATGTGAACATCAACATGAACATCAACGTAAATGTTAATTTAAATGTTAATGTGAACGTGAACGTCAATGTGAACCTTAACATGAATGCCAATATGAATGTGAATGCCAACGTGAATTTTAATGTCAATGTCAATGTGAACATCAATGAAAATATGTAAGTCAATGTGAACGTCATAATGAATGTTAACTTAAATATCAATGTAAAGGCTAACGTCATTGTAAATGTCAATGTCAACATTAATATTAAAATCAACATAAATGTGAACATCAACGTGCATGTAATCGTCAGCAAGAACGTCAATGTAAGCAATAGCATAAATGTCAACGTAAACGTTAGTGTGAATGTCATCGTGAACATGAATATTAACATCAATGTGAACGTCAATATAAACCTCAATGTTAATGTCAAAGTTAACGTCAACGTAAATGTGAACCTATATATAAACATCAACGAGAACATAAACGTGAATGTTAACCTAAAAGTCAGTGTGAACGTCAATGTGAACTTCAACGTCTACATGAACTTTAATGGGAACATGAACGTGAACGTCAATGTTAATCTAAATGTGATCAAAAACTTCAATGTCAACTTCATCATATAGGTCAACATGAACGTGAACTTCAATGTCAATATCGACATCAAAGTCAAAGTCAACACCAATGTTAACATCAATGTCAACGTTAATTTTAATGTAAACATCAACTTTAACGTCAACATCATCGTCAATGTCAACATTAACGTGAACATCAATGTTAACATTAATATTAATTTGAACGTCACTGTCAACTTGAATGTCAATGTGAACTTCAACGTGAATATCAATGTCAACATAAACTTCAATGTCAACATGAATTTAAACATAAACGTTTGTTAACGTCTAAGTTAATGTTAATATCAACCTCAATGCCAACATGAACAGCAACATAAAAGGCAATGTAAACATAAAGGTGAACAACAACATGTACAGCAACATCAAAGCAAACTTAATCATCAAAGTAAATGTTAGTGTAAACATCAATGACAACATGAACGTGAACATCAACGTGAACAAGAATGTGAAAACCAAAGTCAACGTCTCCATCAACGTAAATGTCAATATCAACATGAATATTAATGTCAACTTCAATGTCCACCTAAATATGAATGTGAACGTGAATGTGAATGTCAATAATAACGTCAATGTAAACGTCAACATAAACCTTAAAGTTAATTATAACGTTAACATACACGTAACGGTGAATGTATATATAAATGTCAACGAGAACAATAACATGAATGTCTGCGTGAATGTCAATGTGAACTTCAACATCAACAAGAACGTTAAGATGAATATGAACATAAACATAAACGTTAATGTAAATGTGAACGAGAACGTCAATGTCAATGTCAATATAAAGTTTTACGTGAATGTCAATGTCAATGTCGACGCCAATACCATTGTTAACATCAATGTGAATGTCAATGTAAATGGCAATATCAACTTCAATGTCAACGTACACATCAACCTCAACGTCAACGTCATCGTCAATGTTAACATTAACATGAACGTCAACATGCACGTTAATATCAATGACAACGTAAGAAAATTTTTTAATGTTAGCATGAACATCAATGTCAACGTGAATATCAAAGTATACATAAACCTCAACATGCTGGTGAATGAAAATGTGATCATAAACATCAACGTAAAAATGAAGGTTAAAGTGAACATCAATGTCAACATGAATGTCACTATAAACTTGACCATGAATGTCAATCTTAACTTAAAAGTCAAGGTGAATATTAATGTCAACGTCAACATAAATGTAAATGTGAATGAGAGAGTGTACACCAACGTCAAAGTCAATATCAATGTCAACTTAATCGTCAAATTAAATGTGAACGTAAACATCAACGCCAATGTGAACGTAAATATGAATGTCAACATCAACATGAACATGAATATCAACGTAAACATGAATATCATTGTAATGTTAAGGTGAACAATAATGTGAACTTCAATATCAACATGAATGTCCATATTAGAATGAATGTCAATGTCAAAATTAGCGTCCACGTAAATGTCAACATATTGGTAAATGTGAATGTGATTGTCAATATCAACATAAACGTGAATGAAAATGTCAACATAAAAATGAATGTCAATGTGAACTTCAATGTCAATGTGAACATGAACGTTCATATGAACTTAAATGTGAACGTCAACGTGAACTTAATGTCAATGTTACTGTCAACGACATTGTCAATGTTAATATGAACATCAACGTAAATATGAATGTCAATGTATACGTAAATGTCAACGTAAGCATCAATGTCATTATTAATGTAAACATCAGCGTTAATGACAACATCAACGACAATGTGAACATCAACATAAAAATGAATATTGATGTTAAATTTAACATCAACATAAATGTGAATGTATATATGAAACTCAACGAGAACATAAATATGGACGTCAATGTGAAAGTCAGTTTAAACGTGAACATCAAAGTGAACATTAATGTCAACATCATCATCAACACAAATATAAATGTCAGCATAAATGAAAATGTCAACTAAATGTCATTGAAAACGTAAACATGAACGTGAATGCTAATGTGATTATCAACATAAATATCAACACGAATGTCAATGTAAACGACAATGTGAACATCAATATCAACGTGAATGTCATTGTTCACGTGTACATCAATAAGCACATCAATGTGTATGTCAACGTAGACTTAAACGTCAATCAATGTATAGATTGACATAAATGTAAATGTCAACATCAATATAAAAGTCGACGACAACGTTAACATTAACGTCAACATTAACCTCAATATGCTGGTAAATGCAAATGTAATCATCAATGTAAACATAAATGTGAATGTAAACATCAACATAAGTAATATCATCTATGTGAACATCAATGTCAACATGAACGTCAATGTAATTTAAACACGAATGTCAATGTCAACATAAACATGAACGTCAATGTGAATTTAAAGGGAACGTTAACGTCAATGTCAACTTAAAAACGTCACCGTAAACATCAACGTTAAAGTCCTTCTCAACGTCAATGTCAATATGAACATCAATGTGAATGTCAATGTCGACTTGAATGTCAATGTCAACGTCAACATGAATGTCAATGTGAATATCATTACGAACATTAATATGAATTTAAAGGTGAATGTTAATGTAAACGTCAATGTCATCTTCAATGTCAAAATCAATGTGAATGTCAATGTCATCAACATAAACATAAACGTCAGCATGAAACATCATTATAAATATGAGAGTCAATGTCAACATAAACATTAATGTTTTTGTAAACGAGCATGTGATGTTCAATATAAACGTAAATTTCAGTTTAAACATAAACGTCAATGTTTACATCAATGTCAATGTTTATATCAACGTCAATATCAACATGAAAGTTAATGTGAACATAAACATAAACGTTAACTTCAATGTGAACATCAACATGAATGTTAATGTCAATGTCAATGTCTACGTTGTTAATATCAACATCAACGTGAATGTTAATGTCAATGTGAATGTCTACGTTGTTAATATCAACATCAACGTCAATGTTAATGTCAAAATCAATATAAATATCAATATCAATGTAAATGTCAGTTTAAACAAGTCAACATAAATGTCAATGGGAAAGTTAATGTAAATGTAAAATTCAGTGTGAACGTCAATATCAACATCGACATCAAAGGAAAAATCAACATGAAAGTCAACATGACTGTAGACGTGAATGTCAATATCAATTTAAACGTTAATGTGAACATCAACGTGCACGTAAACGTAAACGTGAATGTGAATGTGAACATAAACATCTATGTGAATGTCTATGTGAACGTCAATATGAATGTTAACGCGAACTTTAATGTAAATATCAACGTTAACATCAATATGAATGTTAACGTGAACATCACTGTGAACATGAATGTCAACGTGACCGTGAACGTAAATGTCAACGTCAACATCAATGTCAATGTCAATGTCAATTTGAATGTGAACGTAAAAGTGAACATTAATTTAAATGTCATCATCAACCTATACAAAAATGTCAGCATGAATGTAAATATAAACGTTAATGTGAATGTTAACGTAAATTTCATCGTTTTCGCGACCCGAAAGTACCCCCTAGAAGTTAGGAAGAACCCTTGGATCATGACCGGAGGTACTTGACCCTTTGGGATCTTGTACTAGCCCTTTATCTATCGTTCATTACATAAGACAAGAAAAGTGGTGCGGAATTAAAACTTTTCTATATATTTAAATAAAAGCTAGTCTTTCATAAACATTTAGAGAATCTCATCCTCACAAGCAAACTTAAAGACAATCTAATATCTTACAGACAGGACCCTTTATATTTAAAGAAAATACATAATAGGTTTTAATATTAAATATAAGAGAAACATAAACTATTTCCTCAAATTTATGAGGAACATACAAAATTTTGACAGAGTAGGTTTCCCAAGCTTCAACTTCAAATCTTCCAAAAGTCATCAACCTATACTTATAGAGTACAGGAAAGTATGGGTTTAGTAAAAAAATAATGTGATAAGTATGGCACATGCAAAATCATACAAAAAGGCAAACTTTTGTATAAATACAATTTCATGACAGTTTTGTAAAACATTCATGAATATAGAAGTAAAACAATATAAGAATCATCATTTAGCAGTTAGAGAAGGATTTCCATATTTTTTTGCAAAATAACGCATTTTCCAATAACTTTCAAATTTTAACTGTGAATTATTTAGAACTCTCACATCAGGGTTTACCCCCTATATTTAACCGGCATCGTCTTCCTCTTTGAGGTCTAAGAATAGAGTCTTAGTTTACATTATTACATTCATAGGTCAAATTTTGCGTAAAATTTAAAACTTTTCATTACTTCTACTTGGAGTTTTACATAGACCTCTACATACACATAACATATATATATACATAACATATATATACATAACATATATATATATATATATACATATATATATATATAGGCTTATTTAGTTTGTTGCACGATTATTCCCTAACTGCTAACCTTGTTTGACGGTTATGAGAGGAGACAATCCTTAAGACTATGTTCTACTTAAATATATGTATGTATGTGCAATGAAAATAGAAGACTATGTAACCTTTCGATATGAAGGGTCTATGTATACTCGATATGTATATATATATATATATATATATAAAAGAACTAAGAATAGCCTCTTAGTTTACATCATTACACTCATAGGTCGAATTTGGCAGAAAATTTAAAACATTTTATACTTCTACTTGGAGCTTTACATAGACCTCTACATACACATAACATATATATATATATATATAGAGAGAGAGAGATATGAAACTAGTGCAAAGCTAAATAAGTCATCAACCAACAAAGCATGCTTACTATCTCAACAAGTAATACTTATCCCAACATACTTCAAATCATGATTTAGTACAACCCTATAATCAAGGAAAAACATCACATGAAAGAATAAGAGTCCATCATATCATAATAAGCAAGACAACTACTCATGAATCCTTATTAAATCAACAAGTTCAATGACCAAGAAAAGATCCATACGCTCGCTCAATCTAGTATTCTAAATAAGAACCATGACCAATGTCCAACATTACATAACATAACATTTAGAATTACACTTCATCTTATGTTAACATATTAACCCAAGCCATACCATAAATAATCAAATCAATATATTGTATCAACAATGTGCCAAGGTAACGATTTATATATCATATATCATCATAAGATAAACATATATAAGAACCTCCTACTAAGACTCCCCTCAAGGCTAACTAGTGAAATGCTTACGTAGAGTCCCATACACCTACCTAGACTATCTAGACATCTTAGGTTATCCAAGTTAGAGTTCAAGTCCTTTAAGTCCTTTTACCTTTTTGGAAAATCTTTCCCTAACAGACATAGACCAGATGAGATAGTGTGGCACGGAAAGAAGGCGGACTACATGTTAAAGTAGTACCAAAACATGAAACATAGAAACTACGTGGATCGACTAGATAGTATTCCTATGGGGGCAACATACTTCAAGAACTAGGAGATATAACTTGGACCCTCTTTATGTGCAATGCATTATAGTTCCCAATCTCAAGAGTAATGTAGTGCTCCTACCTTCCCTAGGTGGGAAGGGACACTCCTAAATCTTGTTCAGTCATAGCTAAGCTATAGTCCTTTTTTGAAATGTATATAAGCCTTTAATTATCAATCATAGCTTATTTTAGGTCATAGGATTTACCCCTTGTACAATCATCATCATTAATAGCTTAATAAGAATTGTATGAGTAAAATTCCTTTCATCACAATTCATATAAGAGAGGTTAATACATTAGCATTTCATATCATATCAAGGCATATTGATAGTTTTCACCATCCTTATATCACATACACCTTATTCAACCTCACAACATAATCAAGACATTTCAATTCAACATCATACCAACCTATCATCCTTGTATAAGGTATACAACACTGTAACATCATTACTTAATGACAATTAATAACAATTTTGAAAACAAGATAGAGATTCTAAGACTTACCAAGTCTTTCTCAGAGTTCATAATCAAGGTCTTACCCCAACCTATAAATCGATCAATTCAGGGGAGTTACATCATCACACATAACTAATAGCATAAAAAGGCCAATTGCATCTGTATAATACAATTCAACACTAAATCATAGCTTAAGACAAGATACATAGGCTAATTTCACAACATAGATCATATGCAAAATTACATCTCAAGAACTAACATTATAGGCCTATAATTCATCGTTATTTATTAGTAATAACACCATAGGGAAGTTATCCACTCAATAACCAAGACAACTAAATGATAACAATGTAGGGTTAGGGATTGAGGATAATGTTCTTCAATAAAGACAAAACCATGAACAATTACCATAAACAATTTAAATTACATGTTAATCAATTCAATATATCCTAATCAAATCATCAACAACTCAATTCAAAACATCAATATTTTTTGGATGAATCCCATATGAAAACTCAAATTTTAGAATCCATTTTGAATGAAGCCTTTGAGGAAAGAGTCTCAAAGGTCCCATACCTCAACGTTTAACAAAAATTTGGTGATGAATTCTTCCTGTTTACAGACCCTAAACCCTTCTCCTTCCTAGTCTTCAACGGTGAGTTTAAATAGGGAGTGAAAGAAATGAGAAAAAAGAGATTTTATATTTGAGAATTGTCTTAGATTAGTGAGGGTTGGGAGTATTTATGTTGAGTCTTAAATAAACTTAATTAGACTCCCTTAAACAATAAGTAAACTACCTAACCACCTAACTAATTAAAAAAGACCAACTTAAATTAAGCAGAATACTTGACCCTCATAGATGAAACCCCGAATGACGGGCCATCCGTGAGTCGACGGACGTTTCCCCTCTCATCCTGCACTACATTAAAGGATTTGTAACACCTTGAAATTAGAAAATGTTTCTTAAGCCTAACATAGCTTTCATAAGGTCCAAGTACTGTTTTTAACTTCATTATAAATGAATATAGGTCATTTAGAAATTTTAAGAAGCAAAACGTACAAGAATGTCCATGTCATCTGGGATATTGGTTTGAAGGGATGTTAGTATGCCTTAGCCTATTTTACAACCTTTTAGAAGTCAGAAATGTATGAAAATTGATGAAAGGGTAAGAAATAGGTGTTTAGGTTGTTTAATGGTCGTAAATTTCATATAAGACTCCCCAAGGACCGACTAAGGGCCCTTGAGGAGAACCCTAGAGTTTGAAGAAACACTGCTTGATAGTGTGCATCGACAGTGCAATAGACGGGCCGTCTGTGGACAAACATGGCGTGGATTCCACCGTTGTACCATTGTTATGCATTATATGGAAGACCCTTGACTTCACAATGTCTAAACTCACTGACGGATTTGGGAACATCTTGGTCTAACCGACATAGACCACATGAGCTAGTGTCGAATTCGATGTCATAAATCCGTACACCGAAGGAAGGAGGAATACTTTCCAAGGTAGAACCAAACATGAAACATAGGAACTATGTGGATCCACTACTAGAACTACTATGGGGGGAACCATTGTTCAAGAATAAGGAGATATAGTCGGGACCCTCTTTATGTTATATGCATTGTAGTGTCCGATCTTAAGAGTAATTTAGTGATCTTACATTCTCTATGTGGGAAGGGAAACTCCTCACTTTATTTCACTCGGTGCAAAGCTAGAGTTCCTTTTCGAAATGTCTTTAAAACTTTAGTTATCTGTCATTGCTTAGTTTAGGCCATAGGGTATAACACTTATATAAAATCATCATGTCAAAGCTCAATAGGAAACATATGAGTATAAAATCGTTCATTACAATTTATACAAGTGATATGAGCACAAAAGCATTTCATATCACAATAAGGAACATTGGTAATAATCACCAAACTTGTAACATTTACATCTTAATCAACCTCATAATAAGAATCAAAACATTTCAATTAAACATCACACTACTCTATCAATCCTTATACAAGGCATAATCCAATAAAATATCATGACTTAATCACAATTAACCACAATTTAAAGTAAAAGATAGTGTTCATAAGACTTACTAAGTCTTCTTCATAGTTCATCATGAGCGTCCTACCATAAACCTTCATTCAACCCAATTTGGGGTATACATAATCATAGATCAATAATCAATATGATAACAAGACAAAAATATACACTATAGTACAATTTAATACTAGATCATAACTTAAGATAAGATAGTTAGGTCAATTAACTTTCTAACGTATATCATCTTCTAAAGACTAGCATAAAAGACTACAGTTCACTACAATTTGATAATGATAAATGTGAAAATATCATATAATGGTAATTCAATTAATAACAAAGTTAATTGGACTTAATTCAACTTAATTTACATCAAAATCAAAACAAGGCTTAAAGGTTAAAGGTCATCTTCTACAACAAAAATCAAATCACCAAGATACATCATAGTTAAATTAAAATACATGTTAATATAACCATAATATCCAAAATAAATCATTAAAAAACAATTTATAACATCAATTTCATATTGGATGAAGACCCACTTGAAATCTCATGTTTGGAAATCAGTTTATAAGGACCTGTTTTGAGCAAAGAGGTCTCAAAGGTGAATTATATTTCAAACCTTGTTAGTTGATGAATAATTGATTATGAATTAACCCCTTAACAGATCCCAAATCCCTACCCTATGTTTTTTACAATGCTGTCTTCCAATGGAGAGTGAAAGAAGAGAGAAGGAAGAGGATTTATTTTGTCAGCTATGTTTAGTCTAATGAGGTTGGGGTCATTATATGGGGGGTTAATTAACATAATTAGACTGACTTAAACCCCTTATTAATCACCTAACCCCTTAAATAACTGAATGAAACTTCATTTAAATGTATAGGAAAATTGCAGTGCTATCGACGACACTATGATCGACGGACCAACCCTCTTCCTTGCTACACATCGTCATTGTAGTAAGAGACTTGTGCAGGAAAGGTCTCCAAAAAATTGGAAATGTTTTTTTAGATGGTTGGCAACGACTCCCCGTCGATCCACACACGGACCATCGATGCCCTTTTGTGGGTGCACACTGACCATGCCATGTTTCACTCCACATTCAGGGGTCCTCCTCAAGGGCCCTTGGTTGATCCTTTGAGAGTCGTACCCAGACGTTTCAACCATAAATCAAATTAAACACATGTTATACTTTTTTTTACCAATTTTCATAGATTTCTGACTCATAAAAGCTAGCCAAATAGGCTTAGGCATACTAGTACCTCCTAAAATAAGTTTCCGAATGTCATGGACGTTCTTTCCCGTTTTGGTTCCTAAACTTCATAAATAACTTATAAAAATTAAAGTAGTTCTTAAAAAAGTGGATATACCTTTTGACACCTATGTTGGGATTTAATACACGTCCAGGATTTTTAAAGTATTAGAAGAACATTATAGTGAACCCATTTTGAGTCTTAAAATAGTGAACTCCCAACATATTGGCAATGAGTAAGTGAGATCATTTCCTTAAAAGTTTGCCTAACCTAGGTTATCCTACGACTCTCCAAGGTAAGACATCAAGCAAACATCTAAACACTCTCTTTAATTTACACCCAAGAGATCTTTAAGACTACCCACCAAAGGCTTACTCGACTCGGGAGAACAAGTCACCACTTAATCACAAGATATTAGGAGAACACTAAACAACACACCAATGACTTCCCTTTTGGAATTCCTAATTAGTGCAATGAGTAGATGGCATCCCGTACCACCACCTAGCATAAGTAGCACACACTTCTAGAAGGTTTGGCACAAATACTTCCCTTTTAGAAGGTAATACTTAGTGCAGTACATATATAGTGTTCCATACAACCCCCTACCCTATGTAGTACATTTTTTTTATAAGACTTAGTTCATTCAATACACATAATACTCACAAAGACTCCCCTTTCAGAATGCCTACCTAGTACAATGTATAAATAGTGTCTCATTCTACTACCAACCCTTTGTAGAACAGTCCTTTAGAATACATAGTACATTAAGTTCTTTTGGGAGTTAGCTTAACCGATATAGACCATGATAGCTAAACATGGAATCCTTTTACTAACCCCTATCGGATGAGGTAACCTTCTTGCTGTCACGACCCAAATCCGGCCGCGACTGGCACCCACAGTTACCCTCCTATGTGAGTAAACCAACCAATCTAAACCTTAACATTTCAATGTAATATCAACATAAAGTAATGCGGAAGACTTAAACTCATTAATAAAATCAATAACTATTATTATTCCCAAAATCTGGAAGTCATCATCACAAGAACATCTATAATCAAATTACTAAACTAAGAGTATTCTATGAAGCTAAAAATACATAAGAAGCTAGTCCATGCCGGAAGTTCAAGGCATCATGACTTGAAGAAGAAGATCCAGTTCAAGCTAGAAGCATTAGCTCACCCTGAATTTCCGATGTAGTAAGACTGGCTTGAGTTACTGTTGAGTCGAAGATGACGGCACGTTTGCTGCACTCCACAAATAAACAAGAAGAAACAATAAAAGTAGGGGTCGGTACAAAACACGGGTACTGAGTAGATATCATCGGCCAACTCAAAATAGAAAACAGTATGTATTAAGAAATATCGTAAAATCAACTAATATCCTTAGCATGCAACATTTACAGTTACCATAACCCTTGGTTACAACACCAAGCACATCAATGAGGACTCACACCTCTTCATCATACTCATTTGGGAATTTAGTTCATTAGATTGAATATATTAACATTTTTCAAGATTCATTATCTTTATTCCCCTCGTGTCGGTACGTGACACTCCGCTCCTCAATATACTATCCTGGTGTCGGAACGTGACACTCCGATCCTCATTCTATCCTAGTACCGGAACGTGGCACCCGATCCATATTCTATCCTGGTACCGGAACGTGGCACCCGATCCATATACTATCCCGGTGTCGGAACGTGACACTCCGATCCTCATTCTATCCTGGTGTCGGAACGTGACACCCGATCCATATTCTATCCTGGTACCGGAACGATGCACCCGATCCCCTAATCTTACTACTTTAATTCATCAAGCCTTCTTTATACCAAGGCATCATCATTAACAAAGTAGATTAGGGTTTCTTTTCAAGATTTGGGATTCAATAGCTTCATCATGCTTATTTATTCATAATTACATAACCACATCATTCATGCAAGCATACAATTTAGCATATAGAAGGGTTTACAATACTACTAACACATATCTTTTTTTTATGAGTTTACTACGAATACCATGAAAACCATAACCTACCTCCACCGAAGAGTTGAATCAAGCAAGAATTTTCCCAAAGCTTTGTTTCTCCCTTCTCGTTCGATTCTCTCTCTTTCTCTTGTTCTTTCTATTTTCTTTATTCAAACCCTCTTTCTTTTACCCTAATTAGTATATAATTAAGAATAAAAGATGGCAATAATACCCCACTAATTAACTTAGGGTTACCTCTTTTAACCCCTTAAGAATTTTAGTTATTAATATAACCCCACGGAATCTATAATTAAGGAAAGAATAGTCCAAAAACGTCCCTTAAAACTTCACCAGAAATCCGACTCTGCCTGGGATTTGCGCAACCTGTGACGGGCCGTCGTGCCTGCGACGGTCCGTCCTACAGGTCATCGCAAGGGTCAGAGAGTCAACTTCCACTGAACAATCTGTGACGGTCCGTCACGCCTGTGACGGTCCGTCCTGCCATTCCGTCACGAAGTTCAGATAGTCGATTTTCAGTACCCAATTTCAGATTTTCTAAGTGTTTTGAAACGAGAGCCTGCGACGGTCCGTCATGCCCTTGACGGTCCGTCGTGGGTTCGTCGCTTCTGCCAGTTTTTCCAGAATTGATGTCTGTTGCTCAAAACGACTAAACAGGTCGTTACTCTTGCCTAAAGTAAGGTCATTCATTTAGCTTTTACATGGCTTTCCCAATAGCTACACCTATGTGGGCACAAAAGTAAGGGATAAGGAGATTGCTACTAAGTAACTCATTTTCTACTAACGAGGAGTACTTATATCAAGAGTTACTGTCACGTGAGGAGTCTAGAACCCAAATGAGATCGGCATTGTTAACCTCTCAGATGTCGCAAAAGATTCTACTTATGTCATCGTTACTTCATCTAAGTTAATTTTAGTGGAAAATTTGAACTTTTTATTTAAATATTTAATATGAAACATATTCTACTTAACATCATATGCATTCACCATCAACCATCTAATATTAAGATCATTAAATAAAAGGAATAGTTTAATATTACATTAAATGTAAACATGCCAAAATGGCAATAATACAATGTCTGAAGTAATATGCGAACGAAACGCTAGTGGAACATACTCCACTAACTCAAACCTATATCAAATCTAGAATATAATTGGCAATACTCCTTGAAAGCATGAGGGACTACCATGTCTGGATGAATGCTCCACATCCGAATAGCTTCAGCGTGAATTCGTAAGCTATAGCGTCCGCCTGTGAATGCACATAAAAGTATAGAATTATAGTACACTCTTGTACTACGTATGGGTATATGCAAGGACACAAAGAATATGCATGATTAACAAGACCTCTCTGTTAATGTATTACCTAAAGTCAAGTCAGTGGACTTTCCAAATTTGGATTACGAAAGTCAGTTGACTTGGCAAATTTGGATTAGGAAAGTCATGCCATTAGAGTCACATGCATCATCATACTTATATTTTTACAAGTAGCACATAACATATTTAATATATTATATCACATAGTTCATATCATTATTTACTATGCCATGAGGCCTTGGAATCATGTATTTGACATTAGGACTTCCTAAAATGAGGGCTCAACATATGTGACCTCAACTAGAGAGCCTTCTTTAGCAAATATATTGTCTGCTTCATTCATTCATACGTACTTCATTTTCATCTTTCATATACTAGTGCAGCCACAAGTCATACCTAGGATGTAGTTTAAGACGCTCATCGGGTTCGTTGTGGAATGACAATGAATAACCTAGAGTTATTACTTATGTCTAGATCACCTCTTGATTATACTATCCTAACACCATTGATACTGTCCATTTCATTGTGTCCATTGGTTGAGGCTGTCCTCATTCACTCTTTGGTAACTTTAACCTTAACAAATATAGATCATGTGAGCATCATGAAATCCAGTGTCTGCCCCACATCGAGAAGAGGTGGAATAACCGACAAAAGTGACCTGAACATGATAGCGTATATATGGAAGTTGACCCCAATTAGATCCCTATAATGGTAGTATAGATTAAAAGACTAGGAGATATAAGGATACCCATTTACGGCATGCCGAACAGTCTCATCTAAAGAGAGTTACGAGAACCTCCTCCCTTTCGAAAGGAAGGCATCATCGCTCAGAGCAAGCCTATTGGTAATTTGTAACGACCCGTTTAGTCGTTTTGAGCAACATACTTCAATTCTGGAAAAACTGGCAGAAGCGACGGACCCCACGATGGACCGTCATGGGCACGACGGACCGTCGCAGGGTCTCGTTTCAAAACACTTAGAAAATCTGAAATTGGGTACTAAAAATCGACTCTCTGAACTTTGTGACGGAATGGCAGGACGGACCGTCACAGGTGTGACGGACCGTCACAGACCCTTGGTGGAAATTTGGGTCTCTGAACTCTGCAATGACCTACAGGACGGACCGTCGCAGGCACGACGGCCCGTCACAGGTTGCGCAAATCCCAGGCAGAGTCGGATTTCTGGTTAAGTTTTAAGGGACGTTTTTTACTATTCTTGCCTTAATTATAAAGTTCGTGGGTTTATATTAATAACTCAAATTCTTGAGGGTTAAAAGAGGTAACCCTAAGTTAATTAGTGGGGTATTATTGCCACCTTTTATTCTTAATTATATACTAATTAGGGTAAAAGAAAGAGGGTTGAATAAGAAAAATAGAAAGAACAAAGAGAGACAGAAAAAGAAAGAGAAACGAACGAGAAAGAGGAGAAACGAGAAGAAGAACAAATCTTGGGAACTTGCTTGTTTGATTTCAATTCTTCGGTGGAGGTAGGTTATGGTTTTCATGCTTTCATAGTAAACTCTTAATAGAGAATGATATGTATTGGTAGTATTATAAACCCTACTATATGCTTAATTGTATGTTTGCATGAATATGATTGTGTGATTGTGATAAGATGAGCATGATGAAAATATTGAATCCCAAATCTTGAAAGGAAACTTTAATATACATTATTAATAATGATGCCTTGGTATAGAAGAAGGCTTGATGAATTAAAGTAATGGGATTGATGATGCCTTGGTATAGTGAAGGCCTGATGATTTACAGAATGATATTAGTGGATCGGGTGTCACGAACCGACACGTAGAATTAGGGGATCAGGTATCACGAACCGACACGTAGAATAAGGGGATCGGGTGTCACGAACCAACACGTAGAATTAGGGGATCGGGTGTCACGAACCGACACATAGAATTAGGGGATCGGGTGTCACGAACCGACACGTAGAATTAGGGGATCGGGTGTCACGAACCGACACGTCGTAATAGGGGATCGGAGTGTCACGTACCGACACAAGAGGAATAATGAATATGAGGGATCGGAGTGTCACGTACCGACACAAGAGAATTAAAGATAATGAATCTTGAAAGATGATAATATACTCAATCTAATGAACATAATTCCCAAATGAGTGTGGTGTTGAGGCTTGAGCCCTCATGAATGAACTTGATGGTACTTATTGATTATTATAATACTTGTTGTGGCTACATGTTGAGTTTTATAGTTGATTTACGATAATATTGATATATACTGTCCCCTATTTTGAGTTGGCCGATGATATCTACTCAGTACCCGTGTTTTGTACTGACCCCTACTTTTATGTTTTCTTCTTGTTTATTTGTGGAGTGCAGCAAACGTGCCATCGTCTTCAATTCAACAGTAATTCAAGCCAGTCTTACTACATCGGAAATTCAGGGTGAGCTAATGCTTCTAGCTTGGACTGGATCTCCTTCTTCAAGTCTTGATGCCTTGAACTTCCGGCATGAACTAGCTTCTTATGTATTTTTAGCTTTTAGAATACTCTTAGTTTAGTCATTTGATTGTAGATGTTCTTGTGATGATGACTTCCAGATTTTGGGGATGATAATAATAGTTTTGAATTGTTTTTATTAATGAGTTTAAGTCTTCCGCATTACTTTCTGTTGATATACGTTAAAATGTTAAGGGTTAGATTGGTTTGTTCGCTCACATAGGAGGGTAAGTGTGGGTGCCAGTTGCGGCTCGGATTTGGGTCGTGACAAACTTGGTATCAGAGCATTAGGTTCGTTGGTATCATCACACAAGAACCGGTCTAGTAGAGTCTTAAGGAACGGTAGGGGGACGCCTTTACTTTTCCTTGAGAGGCTATTAGACTTTAGGAAAAATTTCACTCTTTCATTCTTTCTTTCGTGCTGCTACTTGAGTCCAATTGGTATCTAGGCGATACGAATTTGTATCTGACCATCTTCACTCCCTTTCGCAGATGGTTAGAACTAGAGCAACGACTATGCCAACACCAACACCAGCACCGGCGGGACAGGGTGCGTCTGAGCCAGCCACTGGGGCTGTAGCTCGAGGAAGAACAGCGGTAAGGGGCCGTGGAAGAGGTCGTGGGAGGACGTCCTCTAGAGGGAGAAGACAAGCACCTAGCCCATCTGATACTAGGGCAGTGACTCCTCCACCGACCGAGGAAGTAATAAGAGAAGGGGAGGATGGGGAAACTGAACAAGTGCAAAATGAGGAAATGCCACCCCAACCTACCCCAGAGATGATCAATCAGGTTCTGGCTTATCTTAGCGGGTTATCTGATCAAGGCCAGACACCTCCAGTGTTTTCTGCGCCAACACCTCCGGTTTCAGAAGTACAACATGCGGCTACTATGGCTCCCCGCATGGATGTTCCATTGGACATAGGCACATTTCCATGTCTGACTACTGGGCCTATAATGACAAATGATCAGCATGAACTTTTCAGTAAGTTCTTGAAATTGAAACCTCCGGTCTTCAAGGGTGCTGAATCGGAGGGTGCCTATGATTTTCTGGTTGACTGTCACGAGTTACTACACAAGATGGGTATAGTAGAACGGTTTGGTGTGGAGTTTGTGACTTATCAGTTTCAAGGGAACGCCAAAATGTGGTGGCGGTCACATATCGAGTGTCAACCAATAGAGGCACCACCTATGACTTGGGCCTCATTCTCTAGTTTGTTTATGGAGAAGTATATCCCCCGGACTTTGAGGGATACGAAAAGGGATGAGTTCTTGAGCCTAGAGCAAGGTAGGATGTCGGTTAATGTTTATGAGGATAAGTTTCGTGCACTATCCAGATATGCCACTCAACTCTATTTCAGTCCTCAAGAGCGGATTCGCCGGTTTGTGAAGGGGTTGATGTCAGAATTGCAGATTTCGGCCTTACAGATAGCGGCAACGGCAAAATCCTTCCAAGAGGTGGTAGACTTTGTGATAGAAGTGGAAAGAGTGAAGCCAGAAGACTTCACCACAACATCGACATCAAAAAGGCTTCGAAAGGGAGGTGAGTTTAATGGTTCTTACACTAGAGGACAAGGTTCGGGAAGTTACTCAGTCCGACCAATTCAGTCTTCACTACAGACTGTAGTTGGGGGACCACCTCAGACCGGTCAACACTTCTCCGAGAGGAATATGATCGACTCCAAAGAATGTTATGGATGTGGGGAGATTGGACATATTAGGAGAAATTGTCCCAGACCAAGTTACAGACCCCCAATAACTAGAGGTAGAGGTGGTCATGGTAGAGGCCGTTTTTCTGGAGGGCGTGGTGGTCGAGGTAATAGTGGTCACCAAAACGGCAGAGGTAATGGGAAAACTGGGGCCACTACATCACAACATGGTATGGGCAACGGACAGACGAACGATAGGGCCCATTGTTACGCTTTCCCTGGGCGGTCTGAAGCGGAGGCATCTGATGCTGTCATCACAGGTAATCTTCTGGTTTGTGATTGCATGGCTTCTGTATTGTTTGATCCTGGATCCACGTTTTCATTTGTATCTTCCTCATTTGCTAATGGTCTAAATTTACATTGTGAATTACTTGATATGTCTATTCGTGTCTCTACTCCGGTGGGTGAGTCTGTGGTAATTGAAAAGGTATATAGGTCTTGTTTGGTAAACTTTGTGGGGAGCAACATGTATGTAGATTTGGTTATCTTAGAAATGGATGATTTTGACGTAATTCTGGGTATGACTTGGCTTTCTCCGCAATTTGCAATCTTGGATTGTAATGCTAAAACGGTGACGATAGCCAAGCCTGGGACAGACCCGTTAGTGTGGGAGGGTGACTACACTTCCAATCCGGTCCGCATCGTCTCCTTTCTTCGTGCTAAGAAAATGATTAGTAAAGGGTGTTTAGCTTTCTTGGCACATCTCAAGGATGACACTACCCAAGTACCTTCGATTGAGTAGGTTCCAGTAGTTCGTGAGTTTCTTGATGTGTTCCCTGCAGATCTTCCTGGTATGCCACCGGATAGGGATATTGAATTCTGTATTGATCTTGAACCCGGTACTCGCCCCATTTCTATACCCCCTTATAGAATGGCTCCCACGGAGTTAAGAGAGTTTAAAGCCCAACTTCAAGAGTTATTGAACAAAGGCTTCATTAGACCAAGTGCATCTCCTTGGGGTGCTCCGGTTTTGTTTGTAAAGAAGAAGGATGGGAGTTTTCGGATGTGCATAGACTACAGACAACTGAATAAAGTAACTATTAAGAACAAGTACCCTCTTCCCCGCATTGATGATTTGTTCGATCAGTTACAAGGTGCTTGTGTCTTCTCTAAGATTGACTTGAGATCCGGTTATCATCAATTGAAAATACGGGCAACGGATGTGCCAAAGACTGCTTTTCGAACGAGGTATGGGCATTACGAATTTGTAGTGATGTCCTTTGGTCTTACGAATGCCCCTGCTGCGTTCATGAGCTTGATGAACGTGATTTTTAAGCCATATTTGGACCTCTTCGTGATCGTATTTATTGATGATATATTGGTATACTCAAAGAGCAAGAAGGAACATGAAGAGCATCTGAGAATGGTATTGGAAATGTTGAGGGAGAAAAAGCTTTATGCCAAGTTCTCTAAGTGTGAGTTTTGGCTTGATGCGGTGTCCTTCTTGGGGCACGTGGTTTCTAAGGATGGAGTGATGGTGGATCCTTCTAAGATTGAGAGAGTGAAGAATTGGGTAAGACCCACTAATGTGTCAGAAATAAGGAGCTTTGTTGGGTTAGCTAGCTACCACCACCGATTTGTCAAGAGATTCTCTTCTATTGCTTCCCAATTGACGAACTTGACTAAGCAGAATGTCCCATTTGTATGGTCGGATGAATGTGAGGAAAGCTTTCAGAAGCTCAAGACCTTGTTGACTACCGCACCTATCCTTACCTTGCCAGTAGAGGGTAAGAACTTCATTGTTTATTGTGATGCATCCTATTCTGGTTTGGGTGCAGTACTAATGCAAGAGAAGAGTGTGATTGCTTATGCTTCAAGACAATTAAAAGTGCATGAACGTAACTATCCCACTCATGATTTGGAATTGGCCGCGGTAGTGTTTGCATTAAAACAATGGAGACACTATTTATATGGGGTTAAGTGTGAGATCTATACAGATCATCGTAGCCTACAGTATGTCTTTACTCAGAAAGATTTGAACTTAAGACAGAGGAGATGGATGGAGTTACTAAAGGACTACGATATCACTATCTTGTATCATCCGGGGAAGGCGAATATTGTAGAGGATGCTTTAAGTAGGAAGGCGGGAAGCATGGGAAGTCTAGCTCACTTGCAAGCTTCTAGACGCCCATTGGCTAGAGAGGTTCAAACTCTAGCTAATGACTTGATGAGATTAGAAGTAAATGAGAAGGGAGGATTGTTGGCTTCAGTGGAGGCAAGATCTTCCTTTCTTGACAAAATTAAGGGAAGACAGTTCGATGATGAGAAACTGCGCAGAATCCAAGATAAGGTATTGCGAGGAGAGGCTAAGGAAGCACAGATCAATGAGGAAGGTTTTTTGAGAATCAAGGAAAGGGTATGTGTACCCCGCGTCGATAGTCTGATCAACACTATTCTGACAGAGGCTCATAGTTCAAGGTATTCTATACATCCGGGCGCAACCAAGATGTATCGTGACCTAAAGCAACACTTTTGGTGGAGTAGAATGAAGCGTGACATTGTGGATTTTATTGCCAAATGTCCAAACTGTCAACAAGAAAAGTATGAACACCAAAGGCCCGGAAGAACACTTCAGAGAATGCCCATTCCAGAATGGAAGTGGGAAAGAATTGCAATGGATTTTGTGGCTGGTCTTCCGAAGACGATGGGTAAGTATGACTTCATTTGGGTGATTGTTGATAGGTTAACTAAATCTGCTCATTTCATTCCGGTCAAGGTAACTTACAATGCAGAAAAGTTAGCCAAACTTTACATCTTGTAAGTGGTGCGATTGCATGGGGTTCCACGATCAATCCTATCAGATAGAGGTACGCAGTTTACTTCTATGTTTTGGAAAACATTGCATGCAGAATTGGGTACTAGGTTGGACCTTAGTATTGCGTTCCATCCCCAGACCGATGGTCAGTCTGAGCAAACGATTCAAGTGTTGGAGGATATGCTTCGTGCGTGTGTGATAGAGTTTGGTGGTCATTGGGATAACTTCTTACCCTTAGCGGAGTTTTCATACAATAATAGCTATCACTCAAGCATTAATATGGCCCCATTTGAAGCATTGTATGGTAGGAGATGTAGGTCTCCCATTGTTTGGTTTGATGCGTTCGAGGTCAGACCTTGGGGTACTGATCTCTTGAGGGATTCGATGGAAAAAGTGAGGTCTATTCAAGAAAAGCTTCTAGCGGCGCAAAGTAGACAAAAAGAATATGCAGATCGAAAGGTTAGAGACTTAGAGTTCATGGAAGGTGAACAAGTCTTGTTGAATGTTTCACCCATGAAAGGGGTGATGCGGTTTGGTAAAAGGGGTAAACTAAGTCCAAGGTACATTGGACCATTTGAAGTACTTAAGCGAGTGGGGGAGGTGGCTTATGAGTTAGCCTTGCCTCCAGGGCTGTCCGGAGTACATCCTGTATTCCATGTGTCGATGTTGAAAAGATACCATGGGGATGGAAACTACATTATCCGTTGGAATTCAGTTTTGCTTGATGAGAACATGTCTTATGAGGAGGAGCCTATTGCTATTTTAGATAGAGAAGTTCGCAAGTTGAGGTCAAGAGAGATTGCATCCATCAAGGTGCAATGGAAGAATCGACCGGTTGAAGAAGCCACTTGGGAGAAAGAGGCGGATATGCGAGAAAGATACCCACATCTGTTTAAAGATTCAGGTACTCCTTTTCGCCTTGTTTTCCTTCTTTTGATCGTTCGGGGACGAACGATGGGTAAATTGGTATCTAATGTAACGACCCGTTTAGTCGTTTTGAGCAACAGACTTCAATTCTGGAAAAACTGGAAGAAGCGACGGACACCACGACGGACCGTCATGGGCACGACGGACCGTCGCAGGGTCTCATTTCAAAACACTTAGAAAATCTGAAATTGGGTACTAAAAATCGACTCTCTGAACTTTGTGACGGAATAGCAGGACGGACCGTCACAGGTGTGACGGACTGTCACAGACCCTTGGTGGAAATTTGGGTCTCTGAACTTTGCGACGACCTGCAGGACAGACCGTCGCAGGCACGACGGCCCATCACAGGTTGCGCAAATCCAAGGCAGAGTCGGATTTCTGGTTAAGTTTTAAGGGACGTTTTTGACTATTCTTGCCTTAATTATAAAGTTCGTGGGTTTATATTAATAACTCAAATTCTTGAGGGTTAAAAGAGGTAACCCTAAGTTAATTAGTGGGGTATTATTGCCACCTTTTATTCTTAATTATATACTAATTAGGGTAAAAGAATGAGGGTTGAATAAGAAAAATAGAAAGAACAAAGAGAGACAGAAAAAGAAAGAGAAATGAACGAGAAAGAGGAGAAACGAGAAGAAGAACAAAGCTTGGCAGCTTGCTTGTTTGATTTCAATTCTTCGGTGGAGGTAGGTTATGGTTTTCATGCTTTCATAGTAAACTCTTAATAGAGAATGATATGTATTGGTAGTATTGTAAACCCTACTATATGCTTAATTGTATGCTTGCATGAATATGATTGTGTGATTGTGATAAGATGAGCATGATGAAAATATTGAATCCCAAATCTTGAAAGGAAACTTTAATATACATTATTAATAATGATGCCTTGGTATAGAAGAAGGCTTGATGAATTAAAGTAATGGGATTGATGATGCCTTGGTATAGAGAAGGCCTGATGATTTACAAAATGATATTAGTGGATCGGGTGTCACGAACCGACACGTAGAATTAGGGGATCGGGTGTCACGAACCGACACGTAGAATTAGGGGATCGGGTGTCACGAACCGACACGTAGAATTAGGGGATCGGGTGTCACGAACTGACACGTAGAATTAGGGGATCGGGTGTCACGAACCGACACGTAGAATTAGGGGATTGGGTGTCACGAACCGACACGTCGATATAGGGGATTGGAGTGTCACGTACCAACACAAGACAAATAATGTATATGAGGGATCGGAGTGTCACGTACCGACACAAGAGAATTAAAGATAATGAATCTTGAAAGATGATAATATACTCAATCTAATGAACATATTTCCCAAATGAGTATGGTGTTGAGGCTTGAGCCCTCATGGATTGACTTGATGGTACTTATTGATGATTATAATACTTGTTGTGGCTACATGTTGAGTTTTATAGTTGATTTACGATAATATTGATATATACTGTCCCCTATTTTGAGTTGGCCGATGATATCTACTCAGTACCCGTGTTTTGTACTGACCCCTACTTTTATGTTTTCTTCTTGTTTATTTGTGGAGTGCAGCAAACGTGCCATCGTCTTCAATTCAACAGTAATTCAAGCCAGTCTTACTACATCGGAAATTCAGGGTGAGCTAATGCTTCTAGCTTGGACTGGATCTCCTTCTTCAAGTCTTGATGCATTGAACTTCCGGCATGGACTAGCTTCTTATGTATTTTTAGCTTTTAGAATACTCTTAGTTTAATCATTTGATTGTAGATGTTCTTGTGATGATGACTTCCAGATTTTGGGGATGATAATAATAGTTTTGAATTGTTTTTATTAATGAGTTTAAGTCTTCCGCATTACTTTCTGTTGATATACGTTAAAATGTTAAGGGTTAGATTGGTTGGTTCGCTCACATAGGAGGGTAAGTGTGGGTGCCAGTCGCGGCTCGGATTTGGGTCGTGACATAATTAGTATAAAGTTCCATTTTATTCTACTCATACATCATTGGAGATGGCTTCTACTATGAGGACATCATAGCTCATTAGATGATTTCTCATATCAAGATTAGTATTATGTATGCATTAAATTCAATACATTCATTAGATTGCTCATAGAGACTAGTCTCTTCATTAGCTTTACACTTTCTTAGGTGAGTACGTTTTGGTAACATTTTCTTAGGCTAATATTAGATTGCTCTCAACTTTAACATTACCCTATTATAGTATTGTCACCTCATTAATTAACTTTAAAACATTTGCTTATTAGAATTACTCACCCCTTCACGTGAATATGCATTTTGTCATATTACAATGTAGTTGACAATTTAGAGTGTTTCACATTCTTACTTTACCCCTTAAGGGTTACATCATTTTATCACATACATCCTAGACTCACTTACTTTTAACTGTTTTGCTAGACTTATGATTCCACACATACAAGCCATGAGGCTCCATTCATATTTTGTTTAAGTAATTCATGATTACTCAAGATTATGTGGTACAAGACTTATGCATATTGTAGATATCCCAAGATATATATTTCGATCATTAGAGGCAGCATTCATGAAATATTTACTCATGTATGACTAATGCGTCAATACGGATTCGGGCAAGGGAACCCGATTACGAATCCATTGGACAACACTTAATATTATTTTAAACTTGATAATTGAACTTTTCAGATTTGGGGGACCGTAGTTCGATCCCTAACAACTCCATAATATGTCTTTCCTTTTTGTCCTCTCCTTTTTCCTTTAAGTCAAGGAGGTTGTGGGTTCAATCCCCCACAAGATCGTTATTTTTATTTTAATTTAACTCTTAACTTTCTCATATATCCAAGAGGTTGTGGGTTCAATCCACACACTCCACAATTATTTTCTCCTTTATTTTTCTCCTAACTCTCTCATCATTTTAAGAGGTTTTGGGTTCAAACCCCACTTACCACATCTATTTTTCCTTGCATTTTCCTTAAGAAATTTTTATGAAACTATAATATCATAAGGTCATGGGTTCAATACCCAATGATCTTAGATTTCTTAAACAAAATTTAAACCAAAATCCTTTTTAAAAAAGTTGGACGAGACTACAATATCCAGTAAGCTTGAAATTTAGTCTCCTACAATCCATTTTTTTCTTAATGTTTTGTTGATTTTTTTGTAGCTTTCATGTAATAATGTCTTAGGTTCAATCCTTAGTGATTTCAATTATATTTTATTCATTGTTCATTGCATTTTATACCACTTTGATTGGCCAAACCAAAACCTAGTAAATGCTGCAAATTTATTCATCATTTTTAGTTCCTTGTTATTATCATTCGTCCATTATATCATAAGACATTTCATGAATCATTTGGTGCATCGTTAAGTATATTTCTTTTTCAGGTTTATATTCAGCAAAGAATTACCCTTAAGCCTAATAACATTACACCACTTTTACTCATCATGATTTACACAAATATTTGCACAAACATCACTTTTCACAAACTTTCGGTTGGCATAAATTAGCATGTTTACAATTCCAAACACGTAATCATGAACACATTATCACGAAAATTGCAACTCATACTAAATCTACCAGAAAAAATACCTACAACATGATCTCTAACCTATTTTGGATTTGAATCAAAAGGATACTAGGGTAATGATGTTCGACAAAAAAGAGAACAAACCTAGTTTCAAAATTCATTGAATTCGTGGAAACGAAATTCTCTTTGAGAAAGGAGTCTAGGAGAGAAACCCAAACCTGACTTTGATGTTCATCAACACTCAAACGTACTGCCCAAAATCCTCTACAAAGTCACATCCAAATTCCGCAACTTCAATACAACTCGATTGAAACCTTACTTTTTGCTTCACATTTTTTGTTAGCTTGTTTTTTTATTTTTTACAGTAAGTTCTTCAAGTGTTAAGAACTTTTGGTTCTGTTATATATTCTTGTACATTGTTAGAAGATAAAACTTGAAAAAAAGTCTTGATCGTGAAAGTGAAAAGATAGACGCGAGAAGTGAGAGGTTCCTTATGATTAGGAGTTTATTTTAGAGTTAGTAAAAAATAAGGTTTTGTTAAATTGTAAAATCTAATTTAATTTAATTACACGTGAAAGGAACATTATTACCTTACAAAAACCAGATTTTAAACCCCATTTTAATTCACTTGGGCGTCGCTTCCATCGATGATTTGACCCGTGACGTTTCCATCGCGAAAACGGGTCCCTCCGGGTCGACAAGACCCAAACTACCCAATTAATTAATTGATTAAATGATAATAATCTGATTTTCCTTTTTCATAAATGAGAATTTAAATATTAAATAATTAATTTCTCCAATGTAGATAATCAAGTTAAATCATTGCTCCCACTTAGGTCGAATGCAAGTGGGGAAAGATTTTGCTCAATGGGCAATTTTTGCCCATTCTTCCTAAAATGCCCCTCCACCTTATTAATTAAATATTTAATAACATATTCAGGATAATTACGATACTACCCCTAGCAAGGAAAAAGACCATTTTACCTATAGACCCTCCAAACATAAGATTTCCCCTTTTTATGTCCAATAAATACTCATCCAAGTAAATACTCATATTCGGGAGCCCTACACGGCTGGACCCAAACTTTCCTAGCTCAAATAACTCCCTAACATAGTTGTCTTGGTTGTTGCAAGAGTTTAGAGGTCCTGTTCTACACGTATCAACCCATGTAAACCCAGTCTAATCGTAGGCATTGTAGACACATTAAGCATTACTTAACATATACATTTTAGGGTTGTTACATTATCCCCCCCTTTTGGATAATTCGTCCCCGAATGGAACTTCATATAATATAACATAACGGCAGTCATATCATAAAATATTCACTATGTACACTCAAGCCATACAAACCAAGAATGTAGAGATAAGGAAACTTTGACTTATGAGTAGGAAAACTAACCTGAAGGACTTCAAAGATCAGGATAGCGAGATCTCATATCGGCCTCGGCCTCCAACGTAGCACCTTTAAAAAGATTGTTCCTCCACAATACCTTCATTATGGAAACTTTTTTGTTCCTCAACCGCTTGACTTATTTGTCTATAATATCAATAGGTACCTCCTCATAGGACAAGTCTTCATCAACCCCCAAACCTTCGACAAGTATAATTGATGCTGGATCACCTAGGGACTTCTTTAACATAGATACATGAAAGACTAGATGAACCGAAGCTTGTTCCATAGGAATGCAAACTCATACGCAATTTCACCCACACGCTATAGGATCTAATATAGCCTAACATACCTCAAACTCAACTTCCCCTTCATTCCAAACCTCATCGCCCCCTACATTGGTGATATCTTCAAATAGACTTGGTCATCAACATCAAACTCTAAGGGTCATTTTCTGTTTTCTAAATAGGACTTATGCCGACTATTCACAGTAGCAAACTTATCTATTGTCACCCTGACCTTCTCTAAGGACTCATGAATGATCTCTTAACCCTAAATGGATGAGTTTCATACCTCAAACAACCCAACTAGATACCTAGATCTTTTACCATACAGTGCCTAAATTAGCGCCATCCCAATGCTGGAGTGATAACTATTATTATATGAGAACTTTATCAAAGGCATCTACGGTTAACCCAACTACCTATGAAGTCAATCACATACGCTCTAACCATGACCTCCATTGTATGAATGGTGCGCTCTGCCTGCCTATCGGTAAGAGGATGAAAGGTAGTGCTAAGATTTACCTGCGTGCCTAAGTTCTTCTAGTGGGATGTCACGACCCAGATTCTAGAATCTGGATTGCAACCTGAGTCCTTGACCTCTCAAAGGTTGCAGATGGGCTTCATCTTGCACCCAACATATTCATATGGTTATTTTTAAGAAGAAATTTAAAACATTTAAGCATATGAATTATACATAGACTTCATATAGTTATTTCATAAATTCATCATATACTAAGATCAACATAAATATAACAACCATCTATCATAAGAATCAATTTTAAATAGAATAAGAATATATCATAAATATGTTTGCCAAACACGGCCTTATTACAAGAGCTTTGAATTAAAAGTACGAAAGAAATGTTATGGACAACATCCACTAGCTTTCTCTAAAACTAAGGCTAGACTAAAATAGTAGCATCCTCGAAATCAAGAGGACCTACACAATAGTCTGGAGAAACGCTGATGTCCAAACCGTTGCAAGAGTCGTCAATCCGTCCCTTAACCTACATCTATAAAATAGTAAATATTAGTGGTTAATACAACACTTTTACTAAGTATATGTGTATTCACATATACATATAAGGCTATCCATGTTCAAAGAAATCTCTTCCTAAACAACATGCTATTTCTTGAAAGCCTAGTCACCAAATTTTCCTAAATCATTAGTTCTGAAGTGAGGTATGAATATGATGTATTTTAATTCGTTCAAATAACACAACTCATTTTCTATATGATAACAAAATATTAGTATCATAAACTTAGTTTTAGAACAACTCAGGCGATGATTTGAGATTTTTAATCCTCTTAGGCCGAGAGCTCTTCTTTGTACTCTTAGATTATATTATAGTTTTTCGTTCTTCTTGTTGAATAGTTCAATAATTGTTTTGGTCCTATCTTTTCCTTAAAAGTGCAATGATTCATTGTAGCCCCATACCCACAATGAATTGATGTAAGTAATCAAAGGACTAAGGAATGATTTTCCTACCTTATAGTGAGTGATTCATTACACTATATATTCATCACCTTTCATAAGCAATTCTCTATTGATCATGCCATTTATTTTATTACTTTCATGTTTTATATATTATATATTTCATATACAGAAGATTTTGGTATCGTTGATATAGCATAAGCCTTATCAATTGTGGGCCCAACATATGGGACCTCAACACAAGGGCCTTCTTAAGCAAACACTGGGTCTGCTTCATTCATCCTTTGGTACATCACATTATTCATTTCATTCATTCGTAGGCTGATGTAAACACTAGCTATACCTAGTATTATGTTTAAAACACTCGTCAGTATCATGAATTGCAATGACCAAGAATGACCTAACGTTATTACTTTAATTTGATTTCACATCCTGATTGTCATGCACAAACACCTTCAGTACCATTCATTTCATTATCTTTAATACTTTGAGGAACTCCAAGCTTAACAACCATATATCATGTGAGCATCATTAAATATAGTGTCTACCCCTGATCGAAAAAGGAAGAATCAACGACCAAAGTGACCTAAAACATTTAGCGTACATGAGAATTGAACCCTGCTAGAACCCTATATTGGTAGTATATGTTCGAAGACTAGGAGATATAAAGAAACCATACCCAGCATGCCGGACAGTCTCATCTCATTATAGTTACGTGAACCTCAACCTTCCTTAAAGAAGGCATCACCGCTCATAGCTAGCCTATCGGTGCTCGGTATAAAGTTCCATTTCATTAAACTCATACGTCATAGAAGCTGGCTTCCAATATGACGACATCATAGCTCAATATAAGATTTCTCATATCATCATTAGTATCAAGTATACATCAATATTAATACTTTCACATAGGTACTAGTCTCTTCATTAGGTTTCCACTCTCATAGGTGAGTATGTTTTGGTAACATTTACTTAGGCTCATTTGAAATTACTCTCATTTTTCACATTAACTTCTTATCATAATTTCACCACATTCATTAGCATTAGGAAATTTTCTTTTCATAATTACTTATTCCATTTACGTGAATATTCATTTCATTATATGTCAATGCGCTTGGCCATTTACTGTGTTTCAAAATTTTACTTAACCCTTCTAGGATTTCATCATTTTATTACATAAATCATAGTTTTTCATTCCTTTTTACATGAATGTTCATGGCATAATATTTTAGTGTTGAGTCAAGCATTATAGAGTGTTGCTACTAGTTTGAGATCTACTTACTTTATTGATGACTGGTCATCCTAACTTTACATTTATGAAATGTGAATTGTTCTTTCATATCATCATTAATTTATATTGATTTATGTGAATTGTCCTTACATATCATCTTAGGTTTTAATAAGACTTGGTTAACACATTCTAACACCTCGATTCGTGAGAATTCTTTTAACAAATTACCTTTTGTGTAAGTAAAACTTGTCTCTCTTCATTTAACACCGCATTCTGGTCATTTACTTAATTTAGACCCCTTTAACTATGTTATAAATCATTCTTCTTACTTACTTTAGTGTAGTAGCTTTATGTCACCGTTTATGGATAATGAGCACTTCATTCAATGAGTTTCAGGTGTTCATAGTTCATTCTTGTGGAGCATATTGGGAGTTGTACCAATTAAAATCATGCCCTTGGTTATGGATTCAGTGATGTTACTTTATAAGTGTTTAATATATATTTAATACTCTTACTACACAAGAATTGGCATATGATTAGTTTTGGCTCAAGATTTACGATGTTAGACTAGAAAATTCATTCTTTTTTGCACAAGCCAAATTTTACGTATGTTTATATTTAAATTTTCATATGTATGAACCCTTAGAAAATATTTTAATCATTTACATATTTTCCAAGCCATTAGCATATATTCATTTTGACTAAATAGAGTTAGCCAACTTTATTGGAACAAGATAGCCAATTTATTCAAGATATGATTTCATACATGTATTTGAGGCATTTCTTAGTTTATGGATTTTAGTGTAACATTTTAAGAACATATGGGAGAACATTACGTTAATATTTAATGTCTTTAACATCTTCATAACATCAAAACAACAGCAATTCAACAATCTGTAAAACAAATCTTGTGATAAGATTAAATTACGCATGTACAAGTTCATAAGTTCATTCGATACTTATCATTTACGAATAATACATGTTAAGAAAAGCAAGAACCACATATCAGCAACATGATCTCTAACCTATTTAACATTGGAAGAAAAAAGGACACTAGGGAAGGGAAGTTCGACGAGAACAACGAGAACAACCCTAGTTTTCAAGATCTTGTGAATCGTTCGAAGGAGAACACTCTTGAAAAAATATTTCCAGGAGATAAACCCATAACTTATTCAGAATATAATCTACTAAGATCACCTTAAAAGAAACCTTGAATTCACCTAAGAACTCTTCAGCATTCTACGTTTTTCTTTCGCCTTATTGCATACTGCCTTAGCATCGTGAGTCTCAACGTTTTGATCGTGATTTATAGGTTTAGGAACTTATACTTATTTAAAAAACTCATTATTAATAATTTAATTTAATAAATTATTTAACCAATTATCAAAAACACCTCTCCCAAGTTGACTAAACATAGAAGAACATAACGCTTGGAAAAATGTTGAAATTGGTGTTGACTATGGTTTTGGTAAACATTTGGACTTTATATTAATTAATTAAATCCTTAAATTAATCAATTTAGGTACATAGGGTAAGTACTAAACGACCCCTATGTCATTGGAACTATAATCAACACTTTAGGACAATACTAGGTTAAGTACTAGGATACTTCTTGAATTGTACTAGGTTAGCAAAAGAATTTAGGTTTGACCCCTTTAATTTAATTAATTAAATCTCTTATTTAATTAATTAAGTTACCTATGTAATTATTAAGGTAACCTCAAGTATTTACATCCATAACTAATGCATTGGATCATCCTAGGTTAGGTACTATATTGTCTTTTTATTGTCTTAACTGAAATCAGGGAATTATTTTGTGATTTCGGTTTTACCCCATTAAACTAATTAATTAATTATACAAGGGTAATTAATAAAGTATCCTTAAGTCGTTAAGATATTAATAACTCATTGGACCATCATAGGTTATGTACTAGGTTGTCTTTTTCTTGTCTTAACCGAAATATAAAACTTTCCTTTTTATTTTTTATTTTAGCCCTTCTGAATTAACTAATTGAATTGATAAATTAATTAACTATTTATATATGGAAATTTCTTAATTACCACTATGTTTTTAGGACCATAATTAACTTTTTGGAACATCCTATGTTAGGTACTAGGTTGTCTCTTTAACTAGTACTAGGTTAGTCTAAACCTGATTTTAGTCCTAGGCTGTCCGGTGAACTAATGGGTCCAATTCGGTTAGTCCTAGGTTATTTTGTTTTTTAGGTAATTAGGTTAGACTCTAGAATTTGTTGGTAGGTTAGTCCCCAAATTAAGTTGTCCCTTGTGTACGTTTTTCTCTCTAAATACACTAACCGAATTCAGTTAGGGTGGTCCCCTCCTTTGAAAGCTTCTTCAAATTTCTTGTACATGTGCTTGCACACAGGTTGGTTGCACTTTCCTAACTAACTATTATTGATGTCTTATGTGGAATATTTACTTATGGTACCAAGGACCCTTACTATGTCCTTCGGCATTGCTTAATTTACATGATCATTTTAAATGGTCATGTGGCATGGTACTAGGCTTGACACTTGGATGCCCAGTACTTTGTGTGAAACTTTTCAAAACGGGTCTTCATTGCAAATACATTTCATAAACAAGCTGATTAATGTACAAAAATTGGCTTACACCCGTTTCGCCAATTTTTTTAATATGCCCAATATTTTGTTTATTAGGGTATTATATTGAAATTGGATAATATCCCTTAGCGAATTTTCTATACTATGCCCAATATTTCTCAATTGTAGGCATTAGAAGGCCTATGTATCCCCAATACGCATTCTTAAAGACCTATTTGGCTCTTCAATAGACATGTAATTTCCGAAATGTTACATTATTCCCCCCTTAAAAAAATTTATCCCCGAATGACACTTATAGATCATTTAAAAAAAGAGGGGAGTTACAGAAAAATTCTCTTTCATGCTCAAACGTGTCTCTTTTTGTGAATATCTAATTCACACTTATTTAGATGATTCATAACCTTCAAGCTTATATAAAGCTTCATATTTGAGATTGAGGATAATCCTTCTCAGTCACAATTAAATTAATGCACATAAAAAATCATGCAACACAAAAATCATGGCTACGCTACACAAAAACAGCAACATGAATACAAGAATGAAATCATTTTAACTCATATAATGCAAGTATAAAACATATGATTATGGACATACAACACAAAAATTGACTAATACACTTATATCTTAGAGTTTCTTAAACGAAAAACCAGACTTTGGAAGAGTATATTTAGCCTCAAGAATAGAAAAAGTACGAGTAATGGGATCTCATTATCGGTCTCGGCCTCCCACGTTGCTCCTTCAATATGGTGGTTCCTCCATTAAAACTTTACGGAGGTACCTTCATTCTTTCTCTACCATTTCACTTGGTGATCTAAAATTTCCATGGGAACCTCTTTGTAAGAAAGGTCCTTATCGACTCATTACCCCTTAGATAACATCATGTTCACCTTAACAATTGAAATTATTTGGCTTATTGGATTTGAGCCACACCCTTCCATTCCATACCAAAAAATATATAAAATTCAAGCATGCTTATTACTATTAGGTCGCCAAAGAATAATCTATCAAGATAGTTGTTGGGTAATCTATCTATACTCTTTCACCTATAATTTTGTCTCATCTTGCAAAGACTAGAACTTGAGCCTAGGCCCTTAGACAACTCGACCATCCTAACCTATATCCTGTACCATACATGAGACACATACTTTGAGATGGTGTGAAGATAACTCAGCATTATCCTCTTCATTAACACCCATAGAAGGCATTAGAACCTAACGTGCACTCATCTCCATGCATACGACCACACTAATCGCACACTCTTGCAGCTGGGTGTTGAGGAGGAATTTTGTTTCCGCCAAAAACGGATTCTCCAACTCTACTCCCTACGTTTTTTCTTGTGTTAACGCACACACAAGAAGGAAATTACACTCTATAATGACACAAACTGTTAAATCTCTAGACGTCAAGATAAAGAGTAGAAGAAGTGAGGTTTCTTATCATCACTTAGTCTCTAAGTCATGATTGTGGCGCGCTTCACAACCATAATCTATAAACTGCATAACATGGTTTTTTGATATTTAGTCTGTAGGTAATTTAACCTCATGCTCTGATACCAGGTTTGTCACGACCTGGGTTCTGGATTTCAAATCGCAAGCAGTGTCATTGACTTGTCAAAGTCGAAGGTGTGCTTTATCTTGAATTCATCACATTCATTTGATAATATTTAGCGGAAAGTTTAAAACTTTTAAACATATGAAGTATACATAGAGTTCATATATTTATTTCATCAATTCATCATATACTAAGCTCAACATAAATATATCTATCATAAGAATCAACTTGAAATAGAAGAAGAATATATCATAAATATGTTTGCTAAACACGACTTAATTTGAAAAGCTTCGAAATGAAAATATGAAAGAAATTCTAGGGACAAAATCAACTAGATTTTTCAAAAACTAAGGCTAGACGAAAATTGTAGCATCATCGTTATCAAGAGGACCTACCAAATGGTCTGGAGAAACGCTCATGTCCAAACCGTTGAAAGAGTTGTCAATCTATCCCATAACTTGCACCTATAAAATATTAAATATTAGGGGTTAGTAAACTGGTACTAAGTTTGGGTGTATGCACATATACACAATAGGGTATGCATGATCAAAGAAAGCTCTTCATAAACAACATGTTATTTCTGGAAAGCCTACTCACTAGTTTTTTGTAAATGGTTAGTTGTTAATTGAGGTATAAATATGATGTATTTTAATGCATTCAAATCACACAACTCATTTTATATATTATTACAAAAAATTAGTATCATCAACATAATTTTAGAAAAATTTGGGAGAACATTTGAGATTTTTGATCCTCTTAGGCCGATACCTTTTCTTCTAACACTTAGATTACTATTCAGTCTTTTTGTTCTTGTTGTTGTGTAGTTCAATAATTCTTTTGGTCCTATGAATTAATTACAAGTTCAATGATTGATTTTAGTCTCATACACACAATGAATCGATGTAAGAAATTGAAGGAATAAGGAATGATTTCCCTACCATATAGTGGGTCATTCATTACACTATATATTCATCACCTTTCATAAGAAATCTCTACTTATCATGCCATTTATTTTATTACTTTAATGTTTTATATATGTTACATTTCTTATACACAAGACTTTGGAAGAGTGATATAGCATAAGACATCTCAATTGAGCTCCTAACATATGGGACCTCCACCCGAGAGCCTTCTTTAGCAAACACAGAGTCTACTTGATTCCTTCATTCGTACATCACATTATTCATTTCATTCATTCGTAGGCTTATGTAAAAACCAACTATACATAGGATGATGTTTATGACTCTCATTGGGTTCATGAAGTTCGATTACTAAATTACCCCTAAGTTTTTAGGACCATAAATAACCTTTTGGATCATCCTAGGTTAGGTACTATGTTTTCTCTTTAAATAGTACAAGGTTAGCGTCAACCCGGTTTTAGTCCTAGGTTGTCGGGTGCAGATTTTGGTATAATTTGGTTAGTTCTAGGTTATTTAGTTAATTAGTGCAGTAGGGTAGAGTCCAGAATTGGTAGGTAGGTTAGGCCCCAAATGGAGTTGGAGGTTAGGCCCTAGAATTGGAAACTTCTTCATATGTCTTGCGCATGTTCTTGCAAATGGGTTGGTTGAACTTTCTTAACTAACTAATATTTATGTCCTATGTGGAATACATACTTATTTTCCTAAGGATCGTCACTATGTACTTGGGCACTATTTAATTTACATGATCATTTTAAATGGTCCTGTAGAATGGTACTAGGCTTCACACTTGGATATGTAGTACTTTGTGTGAAACTATTTTTAACGGATCTTTCTTTTAGCTTAGGGTCCTCATTGCAGGTACGTTTCTTAAACTGGCTGATTAATTTTAGAAAATTGGCTAACACCCTTTGAGCCAATCTTTTCTAATATGCCCAATGTTTCTTATTTGGGTATTGTATAGGAATTGGCTAATAGACCTTAGCCAATTTTATATACATGCCCACTATATCTCAATATTAGGCATTAGAATGCCTATGTATCCCCAATACACATTCTTACAAACCTATTGTGCTCTTCACTGGACATGTAATTTCTGAAATGTTACAAACATTTGTCCCCGAATGACACTTATAGACCATCTAAACAAAGAGGGCGACTTAACGAAAGTTACTCTATCATGCTTAAACGTGTCTCCTTTTTAATATCTAATTCACTCTTATTTGGATAATTCATAACTTTCAAGCTTATCTGAAGCTTCATATTTGAGATTGAGGATAATCCTTCTCAGTCACATTTAACCTAATGCACATAAAAAATCATGCAACACAAAAATCATGTCTAAGCTACACAAAAACAGCAACATGAATACAAGCATGAACTCATTTTAACTCATATATTAAAACTATAAAACACACGATTATGGACTTACAACACCAAAATAGACCAATGAACTAAAATCTTAAAGTTTCTTAAACAAAAAACAAGAGTTAGGAAGAGTATATTTAACCTCAAGAACAGAAAAAATGAGGGTAATTGGATCTCATATCGGTCTGCGCCTCCCACATTGCTCCCTCAATATGTTGGTTCTTCCATAAAAACTTTATAGAGGCACCCTCCTTTTTCCTTTACCATTTCACTTGGCGATCTAAAATTTCCATGGGAACATCTTCGTAAGAAACGTTCTTATGGAGTAATAACCCCTTAGATAACATCTAGTTGGCCTTAAGATTTAAAACTATTTGGCTTATTAGAATAAAGCCACACCCTTACCAGGCCAGATCTAATTCATTTCAAAATTGCAACCTTACCACCCTATTTCAATAGTCTATGGTAGTATAATACTTACGGATCCAATCCATACTAAAAAATATATCAAATTCCAGTATGTGTATATCTTTCACCAACTCCTTTTTCACATCCACAACGTGGGCTGTACTTCCCATCCTTATCCTACTCAAAACATCAACTACTACATTATCCATTCCTGGATGTTAGTGGACATTCATGTCATAGTCCTTCAACAACTCTAACCACCTCGACTGACATAGATTAAACTTCCTTTGTGTGAAAACGTACTGGAGACTTTTCTTGTCTGTGAACACATCCACCTGCATTACATACAAGTAGTGCCTCCACAATTTTAGTGCAAACACCATAGCTGCGAACTCCAGGTCATGAGTGGGATAATTTTTTTCAAGAACCAAGAGATGTCTAGATGCATAAACTATAACCTTACCACAATTCATAAGATCACCACCCAAACAAACCCTACATGCATAGCAATAAGAAGTATAAATCTAATGAACTTTGGCAAACCAATCATTGGGGATAAAGTGAGTTTGTCTTTGAGCTCCTGGAAACTATTCTAACAAATCTCCTCCTATTCAAACATGACTTTCTTCTTCGTCAGAGCTGTTAGTGGGGAACCAATGGAAGAACCCTCCACGAACATGCAATAATAATCTGCAAATACGAAGAAGCTATAGATGGGAGTAAGAGGTTTCAGCTAGTTCTTAACAACTTCAATATTTCTAAGGTCTACCTCCACATCTTTTTCGTACACAACATGAACAAAAAACGTCACTGACCTAAGCTATAATTCACACTTGATGAATTTGGCATACATCCGATGTTGTATAAGTACCTGCAAAGTTAGTCTGAAATGTTGTTCATGCTCTTCCTTGGTGTTAGAGTAAATGAGAATGTCATCAATGATTTCAATGACAAAAGAGTCAAGGGACTCATGGAAGACTCTGTTCATGAGATCCATAAATGTAGTAGGTGCATTAGTGAGACTAAATGACATAACTAGAAATTCATAATGACCATAACGGGTATGAAAGGATATCTTTGGGATATCTCCATCCCTAACCCTAAGCTTATGATACCCTGAACGAAGATCAATCTTCGAGAAGAAAGTAGACCCCTTGGATGACGTTTAATACCCTTAATTTGTTTTTTTCCAACACTCAAACTTGCTTCCCAAAAACCTCTACAAACTCACGTCCAAATCCCGCAACTTCAACACAACTCGATAAACCTTACTTTTTTCATTACGTTTTTGTTTAGCATATTTTTTTGTTTGTAAGTACTTCAAGTGTGAAGAAATTTTTGTTGTGTTGTCTGTTCTTGTACATTGCTAGGAGATAGAACATGAAATGAAAAAGGATTGAACGTGAAAGTGAGAAGATAGATGTGAGAAGTGAGAGATTCCTTAGGATTAGGAGTTTAGTTTTAGACTTTATCAAAAATAGGGTTTTGTTAAATTGTAAAATCTTATTTAATCTAAATACATGTAAAAGGACAATTATGCCCTTACAAAAATATTATTTTAAACCCAAATTTACATAATTTGTGTATCTCTTCCGTCGAGATGGAACTCATGACGTCCCCAACGCAAAAATGGGTTCCTCGGGGTCGACCCGACCCAAAGCGCTCCATTAATTAATTAATTAATTATTTAATAATAATCTGATTTTACTTTTTCTTAATTATGAATTCAAATATTAATAAAATACATTAATTCAACAATATAAGTAATCAAGTTAAATCATTGCTCCCACCAATGTTCGAACCCGGGTGGAGTAAGATTTTTATCAATGGGCAGTTTTTGCCCTTTCTACCCAAAATACCCCTCCACCTTATTAATTAAACAATTAAGTAAACATTTAGTGTAATTACAATACGACCCTCAGATTGGAAAAACACCATTTAGTCCATAGACCCTCCAAACGTAATATTTTCCGTTTTTAAGCCCGGTAAAGACTCATCGAAGTAAATCCTCATATTAGGGAGCCCTACAAAGCTGGGCCCAGTCTTTCGTAGATCAACTAAGTCCCCAAGTTAGTTGTATTGGTTGTCTCAAGGGTTTAAAGGTATTTTTCTAGGCATATCAATCCTTATGAACCCGATCTAATCGTAGGCATTCTAGACATATTAAGCGTTACTTAGCATATTCATCTTTAGGGTTGTTACAAGTACATTGGAATACAACATCTTAACTCACAAATTTTAACCACCCCTTTTTCATATCCTTTGGGATCTAAGCATAATTCCCCACTAATATAGGTTAAGGATAACTAGTGAAAACCACATCTGAACTTACGAAGGGTATTAATCCTCCAACCTATCTTAGAAAGCTCTTAAAATGAAGTGAGGTTTCTACTAAACACTTCATATTACCTCACGAAGAGTGTTCACCCCAAAACTACCCTTTTATTCATGTTAGCTTCATTTATACATTTAAGTGTGTGTGTATACATGTGAGCACAACTTGCATATAAGCATAATTTCATACACATTACTTCTATACATAATATAGACCTTCATTTATGAAATCACACATTTTACAATCTTATCATAATCATATACCTCATTTAGGCATAAAATTGAGCAAAACATTCAATTAAATCTTCACAAAACACAATATAAAACCCATTTTAAATATCTCTTCATTTCACATATTTATCCTTCAAAACAAAACTCACAATACATACTATGTATAATAAAGTTCATCAAGTAAACACCTCCACCAAGATGGTGGACCATACCACTTAAGAGAATTCATAAAGAGAGTTAAGAACTAGATCACTTACCATTTTTCCAAATCCTTCACATCTATTTACTTTTTTTAATCAAAAATTCATCATAAAATAGACCTTAAAGAATTATCTACACAAAAATATCAACATAAGCGAACTAAAGTTCAAAGACTACAAATCCATGCTCATTTAACTCATTTCTTAAGCTAAAAGTTTAAAATATGCATAAATATGATTTCATTATGGTTTTGACATTAAATCATCATTTAATGCTACAATAAACATATATCAATCAGTAAACACTTTTACAAGCAGACTCATGCTTAGAATCAAAGATAGAAGAATGTAGAGTTTTAAAACCCTTTGTGAAATCTATTAGAAAGTACTCCTTGAATGGAAGAGGACTAAAGGATGAAAAACATTCCTTAGATAATATAATCCCAAAGATTTTGATAAAGAACGTGTACATCAACAGCCCTGCTAGCTTTTCTTTACTTGTAGCTTCCAATGAAACTTGAGAGAAAATTCTGAGGGAGAGGGGTTTTGGGTTTTTGGAAGTGGAGTCTAAAATTAGGTCTTTGGGATTAAAATATCTTAATATATATAATGAACCCTAAAACAAATTTCTATGTTCATAAAAGACTTGGAGTTAATTAACCAAACACCCAAAGCCAAGGCAGCGTCTTAACAGCTTTTGGCAGGCTCACAGACGAAACCTAACTGAAGGACCGTTTGTCCATCCACGGTTCATTGATGATGGTTCATTAGTTGATATACAACTTCAAAATTTTTAGGGATTTCAGTTCTAATCTATGTACCAATACGAAAAGACGTTGGTTGACCTACTTGCTATTTTCTGGTATCATTGGTGGACACTACCTAGGCACTTTTGGGATCAAGTCTTAGTCCCTTCTCTAGGGCCTTTTCTGGTTCCTAGGTGTGGCATATCTTTACGTTAAACTCCTAATAATGATCATATAGTTATTAGGAACATATAACACCTAATTCAATCAAAACAAACACGTAAAACTCACTGAAACACCTAAAGACACAAGAACACTTTATAAGGCCTACCTTTCGAACGTCATGAACGTTCTTGGACGTTTGACTTGCAAATTTAACTAAACATTACACACTGACATAGAAAACTAATGTAACTCATTTTAACACAAAATCAACTCAAGAAACACTCACAAGGCTCTATTTCACCTTAGTTTGTTTTAGGGTAGTACATTCTCCCCCACTAAGAATATCATTCGTCCTCGAATGACACTAAAAAATTAAGAACAACAAGGAATCACTTAGCATAATATAACACATTTCGTTAAAGTCAACACACTTAAAATCAAAGCATCAACTAGCAAGGAGCACAAATTCACACTTTCACACACTTCGCAAAATAAGCACATTTTGCCAATCTTCATAAATTCAAAATTCATTCTTATCCTTCATTTACGAAGCGTATACCTTATACAACATTAAACATGCTCATATACAACACTTTTTCACACTTTGAAACTCTAATAAAGGCAAAGCATTTTTTTTAAAATGCAAAAATTTTAGAGTGATCGGCTCACTGTAACACTGTTAAACATGCATTTTTTTTAAAAAAAATCCATTCTTTGATCAGTTCATCAAAATTACATGATTATATGAAGTATAAAACTATAAAAACTCATTTTGTAGCATAAAAACAACAATCATAAAGGGTTATGACTTATTGGGACTATCAACTTCAAATTAGTTATCCTTCTAAGCTACTATCTCATAAGAAGGGTTCTTCTTTGGAGCATTAGGATAAAGGGAAGCTTGATTGACCACTTTCCCTTTTGCTTTGATGATAGATAAGTCCTTCATCTTGTAGACTTTTCTACCACAACTAAAACAACCATCCGTTCTGGCAAGACACCTACCCAAATGTTGATTCCCTGAAGTAGTACACGTAGTCCTCTCAAAATTATGGCCACCACCGTGGGAAATTTGTATTGGATCCTTACTCTTTTTTCCCATTGAAGAATATTGGTTATATAACCTCTTCTTAGGTTTTGGTGACTAGGATCATCGGACCTAGGCCTCTTACCCTCTTGCCTTATCTCCCTAATTTTGGTTTTTCTCAATTTGTTGTGCTTACACCTTGAGTCAAGAGATATCCATGCCATTAGGAAGCATTGTCGTACTACACTCTTTCTCCACAAAGATAGACACTCCCATCACAAATTTGTTCATCCTAGTCCTTCGGTTTGCTAGCATGGGTTGGATATATACTTATAGAGTTGGGTGAATTTAAGAGAGTACTCTTCCACACTCATTTCCCCTTTATGAAGGTTCATGAATTCAACCATCTTCTTCTCCCTCCACTCTAAGGGGAAAAACCTTTCTATGAAAGCCTATTTTATTTCCTCCCAATCAAACGGATCTCTCTCTAAGGGTTTCTCAACCCTGTATTGCTCGTACCACACACGAGAAACATCTTTGAGTTTGTAAGGGACTAACTCTGCGTTCTCCCATAGGGTTCACACCCATAGCATATAACACTTTTAAAACCTCATCTGTGAAAGCTTGATTCATATTGAGTTGGTTCAAATTAATTAGGGAAGACCTCAACTCCGTACTAGTCATATCTCCTTCCACAAAAGGAACTTAAGGCATAGGAGGCACTTGTGGTTCTTGAAGCTCTTGAGGTACGGAGGCACTTGAGGTTCTTGAACATGAACGTCAACATTTACGTGAACATCAACATAAACGTCAATGTTATTTTTTAACGTAAACTAAATGTCCATCACGGTAAATATCAACATAAATGTAAACGTCAACTTCAACGTAAACATAAACATCAACATAAACCTCTACATGTTGGTAGCTTCAACTAAACGTGAACATAAACATCAACCTAAACATGAACATCAATGTTAATATCAATGTCAACCTGAACATAAGCATAAGTGTGAACATAAACGTGAACTCTAACATAAACATGAAAATCAATATGAATGTTTAGGTGAACGTTAATGTCAACGTCAGTGTAAACGTCAGCATCAACATGAACGTCAATGTGAATGTACACCTCTATGTCAATGTAGACCTGATCTACAGTGTTGACTTAAATGATAACATGAACATCAATGTAAATATCAACGTGAACATTAACGTCAACAAAAAGGTCAATTTAAGCATGAACATCAACATCAACGTCAATTTCAATGTCTAGTAAACATCAATATTTTTGTAGACAAGAATATGATTGTTAACATCAACATAAACGTCAACGTAAACATGAACTTCAACATGAGCATCAATGTCAACATGAACGTCAACGTGACTGTGAATGTGAACGTCACCATAAATATGAACATCAATGTGAATGTCAATGTGAATATTAATATCAACGTCAACATAAATGTCAACATAAGTGTGAACGTCAACATCAATGTTAATGTCATCGTCAACATTGACTTAAACATGAACGTCAATGTAAACATAAACTTCAGCATAAAATACAATGTAAAAGTCAACGTGAACATCAATGTCAAAGTCAACGTGTACGTGAACATGAACCTCAATGTGAACGTCTAAATGAAAATGTGTATGTGAACGAAAAAATGAACATAAACGTGTCATCAATGTGATGTCAATGTGATCATCAACGAAAATATGAGGATGAATCTTAATATCAACGTCAACATGAACCTCAACATCAATCTTAAGATTAACATGAACGTCAATGTCAACGTAAATGCTAATGTAAACTTTAACATTAACCTCAACATCACCATGAACGTAAACGTAAGCGATAACGTAAACTTTAACATCAATGCCAATGTGAACGTCAATGTCAACATCAATAAAAATATTTACACAAAATATAAACGTCAACATCAATGTAAATATTAGTGTCATCGTGAACGTAAATGTCAATAACAATGTCAACTTGATTATTAATGTAAACGTCAATGTCAATGTTACTGTAAATGTGAACATCATTGTCTACATGAATATCCATGTGAATGTGAACTGTAACAACCCTTAAATGAATAGGATAAACACTTAAGGTGTCAAGAATGATTGCGACTAGACCAAGGTTGACACCAATTGATACTCGTCGAAGCAAACCTCAAAGCCCTTACTACGACAAAGCCAACTAACTTGGCGAGTTAGTTGAGCTTGGAAAGGTTGGAACCAATCATGTGAGTATCTCGAAAACAAAGATTTAACCGAAAGAGTCTTTACAGGACTTAAAAGAGGAAATTTTATGTTTTGAGGGTCCAAGGATAAATTGGTCTTTTCCTTTCAAAGAGTATTATTCTAATTAGCCTGAACAATTAATAAATTAATTAATTAATTAAATTGAAAAGATCAATTCGGGTTGGGGCGACCCGAAGTGACCCATTTTTGCAAGTGGGGTGTCACTCGGGTTCGAGTCCCTTAGAAGCATCAACTTAAGGATTTAATTGTTGATTAAAAATCTGTATTTTTTATAAGGGTATAATGGTTACCTAAGCCAAACAAATCAGATTTTTATTAATTAAATTAAACCTTACATTGACTAAATTATAACCTACACTTCTAATCCTAATGAATCTATTTCGCGTAACTCAACTCTCTTTCAAGTCTCTCAACTCTCATCCTCTCACACTCTGCCTAACAAAAGAAAAGTCAAGAACTATTTAACAGCATAATTTATTCGAACTTGAAGAACAAACACGAAAATTGTAAGAAAACAAGTTATTAAAAAACGTTAGGCAAATGAGAGGGGTGTTCTGTCGAGAATTGGTGAAAGTTTTGGTGTTGAACGTGATTAAAGTGGATTTTTAACAGCAGATTGAGTGTGTGTTAAACGTCAAAAGGTATGGGTTTATTTTGCCTTGGTCCCTTTCCCAAAAAGCCCCTTAATATTGATGATATTCACTCCGAAACTAAGGTCGTTTCCCCTTTGCATATCTTAGGTATTTCGTGCTTGTATATTTAGGCATATATGATGTTTTCATATTATGTGTTAATATGTTTATATACGTGAAATCACAAAAATGACAAGCAATGTATGATGAAAAAAAAGATGTTTGTGGGTGCACATTTGCAATGAACTTTGATAGTGAATGAGCTCACTATTAGATGTATGAATTAACATTATGTGTATGAATTAAAAAGTTCATTATGTGTATTTTATGTGTCAAATGGGTATAAAATGTGATTTTTATTGTAATGAAATATTTTTTATTGAATAACAATCTCTTAGCCAAATAAAGTTATGAAAGATGTGCCTAAAAATGTATCAAAGCAATTGATGAATGCACCTATCGAATAATGTGAAAATGTTGATGAAAATTAGTTTAAGAGTGACTAAAATTTCCAACAACTATGAAATATTATTTAGGCTAAATCTAAAGAAGAAATCTAGAAATTAACTCATTTTAAAGAGGTGAGACCAAAGGGATTCAAACCTGTGACCTCATCCTTTAGCTACTGGTTTAGCGGAAAAAAATTGAACAAAAAATCGGGCTAAGGGGAATCGAACCTTGCAACTAGTTTCGCGAGAATGGAAAAAGAAAATGGTAGTATGGGGAATTGAACCTGGCCACTATGAATTCATGAGAAAAGAAAAGAAAAAAATGGGGGGGGGGGCTGGGGGATTCGAACTCACGAACTAGTGGAGAAAGAGGAAAAAAAATTAATCAAATAAACGGGAAGAGATTCTAACCCAGAACCTCCCAAGCCCCTAGCAAAATTAAATTAAAATAAGGCAGATGTGGGGCTTAGAACCCAAAACCTTTCTATTTTCAGGGAATTAAATGATAAAAATCAAAGAGGATGTGGGGGTTTGATTCCACAACCTCTTGGTTTGGGCTAAAATGGGAAAAATAATGCTAATGAAAAATAAAAAGACGTTGTGGGGGTTAGAATCCACAATCCATCGACCAATTTAAAAATGAAATCAAACAGAGAATTAAAGATATATTATAAATACTGGGGTTCTCTCTAAAATCCAATGTCATGGATATTAAAAATAGAATCAATGAAAATGTAATTTTATCCAAGGGATTCGAACTTATGTTTCCTTGACCAAAATTCCATATTAAAACACAAGTCATACATAAAAAAAATATCCACGAATAATGCCACCTACTTATAGCAAAATAAAGATCTTGACATGTATAAAAGATGCATATGTCTTGTACTACATTATCTTAGGAAAGTCAGAATCAATTAACCAACTATGAATGAAGCCCCATGTCTTCTATGTTTAGAGTCATAAATCTAACATACATTCAAAAGTAAGTGAACCTAAGATATATTTAATGAAAAGATGAAACCTAGGAGGTTTAAGTATGAGTGCAAGATACACTAAATGGGCAAGTGCACTGGCATATGATGAGATGAACTATTAAATGATCAAATGAACAATGAAATAATTAAAACCTAGAAGGATTAAGTAAGGGTGTGAAAAACACCAAATGACCAAGTATATTGCCATATGATAAAATGAACATTCACGTAATAAGAGGTGAGTAACTATGAAAAGCAAAGATGCTAATGATGAAGAATGTTGTGATAAAATGATATGAGGCTAATGTAAATGATAAGAGTAATCTCAAATGAGCCTAAGTAAATGTTAGCAATACGTACTCACCTATGAGAGTGTAGCATAATGAAGATACAAGTATTCTCTATGAATACTCTAATAGAGTATTGAGCTTAACACACTCAATACGGATAATGAGATGAGAAATAATCTAATAAGTTATAATGTTCTCATACTAGAAGCTAGCTTCCATGTCATATGAGATGAATGTAATTGAACATTATGCGAAGCATTAATAGAATAGATATGAGCATTGATGGCCTCTTTCTGGTAGGACGGAGGTTCGCATAACTATCATGACATGAGACTTTCTTGCTTGCCGAGTATGTGTCTCCTTACATCTCCTAGTCTTCAAACATGTATGCCAATATAGGGATTTGGTGGGGATAAATTCACATGTACTCTAGCATGTTATTGGGTTACTTTGGCCGGTGATTCAACCACTTTTCGGTGTGGAGGAGACACTGGATTTAATGATGCTCACATGATTTATGTCGGTTAAAGTTAAAGTTTCCAATAAATGAATCAGTCCATCCTCAAAAAAAGCACATAATGAAATGAATGCTACCGAAAGGTGTTAGGATAAGGTAATCAAGAGGTGATCTAGACTCAGGTAATAGCATTAGGTTATTCTTGATCATTGCACAACATACCCAATGAAAGTCTTAAACTTCACCATAGGTATAGCTGGTGTCCACTCTAGTGTATGAACGAAATGAAATAAAGTACGTATGAATGAATGAAGCAGACTCTATGTTTTCTAATGAAGATTTGTTAGTTGAGATCCCATATGTTGAGCGCTAATTTTGAAACTCTTAATGTCAAGTTCATGATTCCAAGGTCTCATGGAATATGAATTAATGATATGAAAGAAGCTAAGTGTTATATGTTATGTGTTGTATGCAATATGATATTTATGATGATGCATGTTACTCTCATGGCATGACTTTCCTAATCAAAATTTGGGAAACTCATGGACTTCCTAATCCAAATTTTTAATGTTCAGTGACATTCATTGTCCAAATTTGGCAAGCCCACTAACTTGACTTCCCATATTCATGTTTTTAAGGAAGAGCTATTCTTTCTCATGCATGACCTTGGTGTGTAATTGCATATACCTATACATAGTACAAGGGTGTACTAATCCTATAAAACTCTACTATTTTAGGTGCACACATAGGTGGACGATACAACTACAAGATCGTTGTTGCAAATATTCGGACTTTCAGCATTCATCCTGTCCTGGTAGGTCGTTATGCTTTACAGGATTCTAGTGTTTTATATTCTACTTTATTTTAAGAGTTGACCTAGTGGAGCATGTTCCACTATCATTTCTTTCCTGTTTTTATTTAAACTTTGTATTGGTGTCATTTAGGAAATTATACACTTAATACTTATTGACTTATTTCTGTAAGTTACTTATCTCTTAATGTTAGACGGTTGATGATGATCAATTATGAAATGTTAAGAATGTTTATCAAGTGTGTTAAAGAATAAAAAGTTTTAAATTTTCCGCTAAAGTTAATCTAAGTGAGTATGAATAACGCAAGTACGCTTATCTGCGACCTTTGAGAGGTTAACAACGCCGGTCTTACCTGAGGTCTAGATTCCAGTCGTGACATAAACATTAATGTGTACACCAACGTCAACATAAACATATACCTCAACATCAATATCAAAGTCAAAGTGATTGTCATTGTAAATGTGAATGTTAACATGAAGGTCAATCTAAAAGTAAATGTCAACGTGTAGGTAAAGATGAATGTGATCATAAACCTCAACATAAGAATGAACATCAACGTGAACATTAACGTCAATGTAAATCTGAACGTTAACATTAAAGTTAATGTCAATGTGAATATAAATGTCAACATCAGTGTGAAAAGTAACAATAACGATAAGGTTAACATGAAAATCAACGTCAATATAAACGTGAATGTGAAAGACACATAAATGTGAACTTTAACATTAATATAAACGTCATAATGAATGCTAATGTAAACGTGAACTTCAACATTCACATTAATGTGAACATAAAAATAAATATCAATGTAATGCTTATCATTCAAGATAATGTCAACGTAAATTTGAAAATCTATGAGAATGTAAATATGAATGTAAATCCAAAATTCAGTGTGAACGAAAACATGAACGTCAATGTTAGCATGAACATTAAGTTTAATGTGAACTTGAACGTGAACATAAATGTGAACGTGAACATGAATGTAAATGTTAACATCAATGTAAACATTAACAACAATGTGTACACCAACATAAACATCAATGTCAACGTCAGCGTCAACGTCAACATCAACTTGATCATCAATGCAAATGTGAAAGTAAACATCAATATCAAGTCAATGTCAACATCAATGTAAACGTCAATATAAGGATGAATGTCAATGTCAACATTAATTTCTACATAAATGTCAATGTGTTGGTAAAAGTTAATGTGTTCATCAATATCAAAGTAAATGTGAACGTAAAAATGAACGTTAATGTTAATACCTTTGTCAACATGAACGTAAATGTGAACATGAACATGAATGTTAATGTGAATGTTAATGTGAAAGTCAATGTGAACTTTAACGTTAACGTTAATGTAAACATCAACGTTAATATCAATGTTAATATGAAAATCAATATCAACATCAACGTAAATGTTAACCTCCATATAAACATAATCCTCAACGTAAACATCAACGTGAATATCAACGTAAATGTCAGTGTCACATCAACATTAAGGTCAATGTGAATTCCAACATAAAATGAATGTTAACGTTAAAGTTAACGTCATTGTAAAAGTGAACGTATTAATGAACGGCAATGAGAATGTCTCATAAACATCAACCTAAAATTCAATATGAACGTGAACGTCAACATAAACGTTAATGTGAACGTGATCATCAATATCAATGTCAGCATAAATATGAATGTGAATGTCAACATCAACATAAAGGTCAATATCAATGTCAATTTTAATGTCAACATCAATGTGAATGTCAACTTCACTATTAATGTGAATGTCAACGTCAACATGAACGTCAACATTAATGTCAACATCAATGTCAATGAGAAAGTCAATGTCAATGTCAATATCAATGATATTGTCAATGTTAATGTTAATGTTAATGTCTGCATCAATGTAAATATAAATGTCAGCACAAACATCAACGTGAACATGAATGTCAGCTTGAAACATGAACGCCAATGCAAACATCAATGAGAACATTAACGTGAACATGTACATGAACGTCTATATGAATTTTAACATGAACTTCAATGTAAAAATCAACGTGAAAAAGAAACTTCACATGAATGCCAACATAAACACTAGCGTGAACGTCAATATGAACACAAACGCCAATATCAACATCAATATAAACATCAATGTCACCGCCAACGTGATGGTAAAAGTGAACGTTAATGTCAATGTTAGAATCAACATAAACCTAAATGTTAGCATGAACGTACACATCCCGTGAACTTCGAAATCAATGTAGACGTGAACGTCAACATCAACGTGAACATGAACGTCAAAATGAAGTTCCACATAAATTTCAATTTAAACGTCAACGTGAATGCTTATGTTAATATAAATATGAATGTGAAGGTCAACGTTATTGTGAATGTAAACATGAACATGAACTTAAATATTTATGGTAAGATGAATGTCAACTTGAAAGTTAACTTCAACATCAACATAAATGTCAACGTCATGTGAATGTCAATATCAATTGAAACGTTCATATGAATGTGAATGTCAATGTCAACTTATATGTTCACATAAACATTAAAATGAACGTAAACTTGAACATCAATATGAATGTTAACATAAAACAGAAAGTTAACGTTCACATTAACATCAACGTAAACGTGAACTTATATATAAACGTCAATGAGAACGTAAACAAGAATGTTAACCAAAAATTCAGCGTGAAAGTCAACATGAACTTCAATATTAACATGAATGTTAATGTGAAGGCGATTTCAAGGTTTCTCCAAGTTTTCGTTGAAGGTGGCATTTGTATATTAACTTATACTTATGGTATGGGTTTCTCCCCTGGAGTCCTTTCTCCATGTCAACAATCTTTCTAACGATTCAAAGATCTTGAAAACTAAACTTGTCCCGTGTTCTCATCAAACTCACTAGTCCCTAGAATCCTTTTCGATTCAATGTTTAATAGGCTAGAGATAATGTATTTGTATGTGGTTCTGGTGATCTTATTTGTAATTTTTTTGAATTATGAATGTCTATTAACCTATGAAGTTGTGATCGTATAAAGTTAAGGGCTTAAAATGTGAATCGTCAATCGACGATGTGTTAGTTACACCATTAATTGTTTAAGTGTTGATGTGTTTGTCTTAATTTTTACATGTTGTTATTGTGCTATTATGAATATACTAAATTCATAAAATTTTAATATGATTTCGTGAAATATGTCTTAAAAATGTTTCCCTAAATTCATGAACTAAGATTGGTTAAAAGAATGTTACAATGCTAAGATGTGTCCAAAAATGTTATGTATGAAAATGATTAGGGTCTGTTGTGCATACCTACTATTAATGTGAATTGTTGATGATGTTGTGTTCGTTTAATGATAATATTATGATGTCCAAGATATTTGAAAACCTCATGCTTAAAGTTATGATATAAAGTTGGTTGGAAAGATCTCCATGAAATCACAAGTTTAATGAATGTTTGGTTTATGCCAATAAAATGGCTAACAATGTCTTGCCTAAAAGTTATATGTAATTGGATTACGCTATTGCTTTTAAATAATGATGGAAAAAATAGGCTAATGAAAATATCATAAAACTATAATTGAATCAATGTTTTGTCTGTGACAATAAATTGGCTATGAAGTCATTTCAAAATTTCTAGGCCAATAGTAAATTTACACCAATCTTATGTGCCCAATATAATGTAATGTCCAACTAATCATGACCAACACAACAAAATTAATCCATAACTACGGGTATACCAATAAATGGGACAACTCCAAACATACCCTATACTATCTCATATGAATAAAATGTTGGAATGTCAAATGAACAAGCACATCTAATGTAGTTGAATGAATCCATAACCAAGGGCATGAAATTCATTGGGAAAACGCCCAACATTCTCTAAAAGAATGAATATGAACATATGTAACTTATTAAAGGAAGTGCTCATCGTCCATAAACTATGAAATTAAGTTACTACACTAAAGTAAAGATGTAACGTGAGTTATAACATAATTAAAGGGGTATAAATTATGCAAGTAACAAGAATTGGGTGGTAAAGGAAGTGAGACAAGTCTTGCTTACACCTTAGCGACTATTTTAAAATAATACTCAGAAATGAAGGTGTTAGAATGTGTGAGACTAGTAGCATTAACACCTAAGGATGATATGTAAGGACAATTAACATTACATCAATGTAAAGTAAGAATGTTATGTTAGGAAAATCGAAATTTCACCAACGTAATGTAAAGATGACAAGTCCACAAAACAGTATGTAAATCTCAATCTAGAAGTAAGCTTCAATACTACTTGAGTCAATTCTAAAAGATAATGAAAGTGAGCACGGAAGTGATAGACTAGTTATGATAATGTGATTCGACGTGTAAGTGTCATTATACGAGGCTACCACTGAGGTGGATAACTAGTATCATGAAGTCTCTAGTCATCAAACTATGTCTAGTCAACATAGGAACTAGCTAGTGGTTTCCACCTAAGCGAGCTAGGTATGTTTTGTTTCACATTGGCTGGTTATTACACCTCTCTTCAGTGTGGGGAAGTCACCGGTTTTTATGTTCAGCTTACATGATCCATGTTGGTTAATGCTCACGATATATTCTTGGTTCATTATAGCCGTGAGCCAACTCTTTTCAGAGTAGAGTGAACACTTTAGATCGATTCACCTTAATAGTGGATCAACCATTATCGGTGTGGGACAGAAAACGGAATCCACGAGTAGCTTAAGTCATTATATTCATTAGTTCATTATGATACATTCACCACATAAAGTACATTCAACTAATGGTCTTGAAAAAGACCTTGGGACTCTCACTAACACCTTCAAAGACTATTGTGCAATGTCTAAATAGTGTCCCATACAATCATATAAACTTCATAGAAATTATCTAATGCTATTAGGTATCCCTATGATGAGAATAGGCAATAAAGAACATAGACCATGGTAGAAACTCAAGTAATTCGGAGTTCCAACCTACTCCGATGAGGGTATTCTACCAGCCAAGGGTAGAACTAGGACAAATCTCATGAAGGCACATGGTTAAGGAAGATGAAAGGAATGAATTTTAATCTAGTATCATATTTAACTATATCTACTCCCCTTACTATACTAACACGGTGCTAGCCTTTGTTCTCATAGAGTAATTAAAATTAAAGGTTCACATAAAAGGGTTACATAAAAAGTTCATAACCCAATCACATTTACCCTACAAAAGATGTCCTCTTATGGATTAATATGATGTCGTTCCAGCCAATAAACCTTAAGTCCATCATTCCTTTACTTGAAGTATACCATTACGACTTTCGACTTCAACATATAAAACCTTACAACTAGGTTAAAGGTTTCACATAAAGGGCCCTCTTAACATCGTTCAAAGTAACATATCATTAATTCATTCAAGACTAAGAGACTTTAGATTCCTCTGTCAAGCCACCACATATTCATATTCATATTCATACAAGCATCAAGTAAAGGACAGAAGTCAACAAAGACAAGACACCACATACTTCACTTGAACTCATATTTCTAGTAATTCTACAAGCACATAGGATTAACCATTATCATCTTTAAGTAATCCTACACACTATTATCCTACACACTACCATATCATCGTTAATATAACTATTTTACACTCATATAGTAAAGTAGGAAAAACCATGCATCAACCCTAAGAATACATGTAGAAGCACATAGACATAGTCTACATGATTTCCTATCATACATAGAAAGAATATTTACATTCACATTACTTCTCTAATATATAGATATACTCATACTTTACATTAATCAACTAAGAAAATCATCATAATACTTCATGTAGTGCCGCCAAGGCCATGATCATCATAATGATTAAAGTAACGCCGACAAGGTCACATCAATTCACATAGAACCGCCACCATAAGTGTACCAAACCAATCACAAAATAGTTGAAGTCTAATAACATTAAATAAAAGGAATTAGGGAAGCATACCCCCACTCCATCTTACCACATTGATTAAAAAGCTAAATCATACAATTCAATCTAATCAAGCCCTTACCTAAGGCCATAACCAATAATTCAATATAATTATATCAATAATCAATTAAACTAAGTCAATTAATTATCGACATATCAATATATTAACCTATATATCAATTCAATATAATTATTACATCATTATATAGACCACAAAAAATTAAATTAGGAATCATAAGCCTTAAGTCTATATCAATTAAATAGTCTTAGTAGACAAAAGATGAAATAATATTAAATACTTAATAGATTAAATTGAAACAGACTATAAACCAGTTAATCTAATCCATACATGAATAAAAACCCATAACAATCTACACATGAATTCATCTATGTCAAAGCATGATCACTTAACCCATATTTTGGTCAATTTGGATATTTGTGAAGATTAAGTATTCGTGGAGAATTTCGTTGGAAAACTTTAATTATACATCAATTTCATCATATATAAACGTTTCGAAACAAATTATTCAAGAACCAAGAATTATAGTAGAAATTTGACTTTTAAATCTTTTTGATATCTTTGAAAATCATCTTTGAAATTGGATCTAAGGTGATATAGATTTGGATGAACAACTCTCATATCTTTTTTGAAGAATCCAAAGTTATTTGAAGAAAAAACTTCATTGAAGAACCATCTTCACCTTGAACTCACATGGAGGTTTTTGGAGAATCTTATGGAGGGAATATGTTTTGTATTGGGTGTTAGCGCTATAATGAGAGTTTAATGACTTTTATTCTCTTAAAATATCGATAAACATTCAAAAAAACAGTCCAAACACTTATAGGGGCTTGGGTTCACCCTGATCCCGTCGATGGGGGTCACGTGGGTTGCTTTAGAGACTCCTCAATCTGTAGTAAACTTGGCTCCATCGATGAGACAAATCGACGGGCCATTGCCTAGTCGACCAGCCCTCATTTTGGTCATCGTTTGTCCACAACCTTGATGTATGGAACTTCAATGTTGGGGTCCTCCTTTAGGGTTGATGAACCCTCCTACTTTCTATATGTCTATGGTTGATGAAGAACCCCAAGAATTCATACATGAGGTCTACAAGATACTATATGCTATGAGGGTGTCTTAAAGTGAGAAGGTCTAGTTGGCCACATACCAACTCAATGATATGGATCAAACTTTTTATGTGCAATGGAGGGATAATAGGCCATTAAGGGGTGGTCCAGTTACTTGGGTGAACTTTAAGGTGGCTTTTGTAGATCTATTCTTCCCTAAAGAAACGGGGGAGGAAAAACAGGCGGAGTTCATCAATCTTCGGCAACGAGGAAGGAGTGTCAATGAGTAGTCTTTGGAACTCATTATGTTTTCTAAACATTCTCCTTCTTTGGTCTCTAATCCTAGAGATCAAATGAGCAATTTTGTGATGGGGGTGTTTGAGGACTTATAAAAGGAGTGCAAATCGGCTATTCTACATGACAAAGTTGAACATTTGTTGTCTTATGGTGTATGCATGAAGAGTTTAGGAGTCAAAGGCTAAGCGAAAGAGTAGGTATGCTAAGAGAGCGAGGTCATTTTATGGAGGTTCTTCCAAGAATAGGATTGAAATACAAGACAAGCCTAGATTTAAGAAGCAGGTTATCAATCAAGTCCCTTCAAATTCCCAAGAGTTACTGGTAATCGGGTGTTTAACCCTAAATTCAAGAAGTAAAAATTTTATGACTTGAATCTAGAAACCAGGAGAGACCGGCATCGTTAACCTCTCAGAGGTGGCAAACAAGCCTACTTGCGTTTTACATACTTTACTTAAGGTTAACTTTAGCGGAAAATTTTAAACTTTTTGTTCTTTAACATACTTGATAAACATTCATGACATTTAATAATTGTTCATAATCAACCTTCTAACTTTAAGAGATAATAAACTGAAAGAAATAGTTCAAAAATGACACCAATACAAAGTCTGAATAAAAACAGTAAAGAAATGCTAGTGGAACAGAGGAATGCTGAAAATTCACATATCTGCAATGACGATCATGTAGCTCTATCATCCACCTGTGCCTGCACATAAATAGTACAATTATATAGGGTTAGTACACAATTGTACTAAGTATGGGTATATGCACAAACCAAGGACCTGCATGAGAAAGAATAGCTCTTCCCTAACAACATGATTATGGGAAGTCAAGTAAGTGGACTTGTAGAATTTGGATTGTGACAGTTAGTGATCTTTCAAAATTTTGATTAGAAAAGTCCATGATCTACCCAATTTTTTATTAGCAAAGTCAGGCGATCAGAGTCACATGCATCGTCATAAATATCATATTGCACACATTAGATAACATATAACACATAGCTTCTTTAATACCATTCAATAAGATGCCATGAGACGTTGGAATCATGGACTTGATATTAAGACCTTACAAAATGAGGTCACAACATATGGGACCTCAAATAAGGAGCCTTCATTAACAAACATAGATTCTGCGTCATTCATTCATATGTACTTCATTTCATTTTGTTCATAGGTTAGAGTGGACAATAGCTTTACCTAGGGTGTAGTTTATTACTTTCATGGATTTTGCTATGAAATGATCAAGAATAACCGAATGTCATTAACCGTGTCTACCTCACATATTGATTACCCTATCCTAACACCTTTTGGTATCATTAATTTCATTATGTGCTTCATTTAAGGTTGGCCTCATTCATTCATTGGACACTTTAACTTTACCCAACATGGATAATGTAAGCATCATGAAATCCAGTGTCTCCCCCACACCAAAAGAGGTGGAATTACCAACCAAAGAGACCAAATAACATGCTAGCGTACATGGAAATTTACCCCGCCAGATACCTATATTGGTAGTATAAGTTCAAAGACTAGGAAATGTAAGGAAACCCATTCCTGGCAAGCGGGAAAGTCTCATCTCATGAGAGTTACGTGAACCTTCGGCCTTCCCAAAAGAAGGAATAACCTCTCAAGGCTAGTCTATCGGTGATCAGTATAAAGTTCATTACATTCATCTCATACGTCATGGAAGTTGTCTTCTAGTATGAAAACATCATAGCTCATTAGATTATTTCTCATGTCATCATTCGTATTGAGTGTGTTACGCTCAATACTTTCATTAGATTAATCATTGAGACTAGTCTCTTCATTATCTTACACTCTCACGGGTGAGTACGTATTGGTAGCATTTACATAGGCTCATTTGATATTGGTTTAATCATTTACATTAGCCTCATATCATGTGTCACCACATTCATCATCATTAGCACCTTTGTTTTTCATAGTCACTCACCTCTTATTACATGAATGTTTATATTATCAGATAACATTACACTTGGTCATTTGGTGTTTTTATACCCTTACCTAACCCTTCTAGGGTTTCATTTTTTCATTTTTCATTTCATCATTTCATAGTTCATCTCCTCATATACCAATGCACTTGGACATTTAGTGTATCTTACACTCATATTATTCCTCCTAGGGTTCATCATTTCACTGCATACATCTTAGCTACACTTACTTTTGAACATTTTATTTGTCTATACATACAACCCATGAGGCTTCATTCATAGTTTGTTAAGTGATTCTTACTTTCCTAAGATTATGTAGTACAAGAATTATGTATCTTGTATACATGACAAGATTTTGATTTTGATCAAAGTAGGTGGCATTATTCTTGCATATTTTGTTCCCGTATGACTTATGTATCAATACAGAAGTTTGGGCGAGGAAATCAAAGTTCAAATATCTTTGATACCATTTACCTTATTCTTTGTTTTTTTTAATCTCAATGACGTTGGGACTCTAGATTGAACCCCAACAGTAATAATATATCTTTAATTCTCTACTTGATTTTCTTGTAAAATTGGCTGAAGGGTTTTGGTTTCGAACCCTCACAACCTCTTTTTATATCTCATTAACATCACTTCGCCCATGTTTTCCCAAACCAAGAGGTTGTGGGATAAAACCCCCCACAGCCTCTTTGATTTTTATCATATAAGTCGATGGAATAGGGAGGTTCTGGGTTCAAACCCCCACCACGTCCTTATTTTAATTTAATTTCTCTAGGGGCTTGGGAGGTTGTGGGTTTGAATCCCACTCCCACCGTTTATTTGCTTAATTATATTTCTCCTCTTCCTCCTCCAGTTTGCGAGTTCGAATACCCCAGTCCCCTTTATTTTTTTTTACTTTTATTTATCGCGAATTCACAGTGGCCAGGTTCGATTCCCCTTAGCCACATGTTCTTTTTCCGTCCTCGCGAAACCAGTAGCAAGGTTCGATTCCTCTTAGCCCCATTTTCTTTTCCTTTTTTCTTCGTGAAACAAGTAGCTAAAGGATGAGTAGAAATGTTACAATCCTTGTGGCTTCACCTATGTAAAATGCGTTAATTTAAAGATTTCTCGATTAAGCTTTAGTCTAAAATAATATTGTCTAAATTCTTGAAATTTTAATCACTCTTCAACTCATTTTCATACACATTTTTACATGATTAATTCAAAGGGTGCATTCTTAAATTGTTTTGGTACATTTGTAGGATCATCTTTTGATAAGTTTATTTGGCTAAATGATTGTTATTCAATCAAAAATACTTCATTACAATGAACATAACATTTTATAACAATTTCACACATAAAATAGACATAATGATCTTGGTAATTCATATGTCTAACAATGAGCTCATTCACAGCCAAAGTTCACTGTCAGAGTGCACCCACACATATCTTTTTATTTGATCATACATTACATGTCATTTTCGTGATTTAACAAACATAAATATATTTATATTAAATACGAAAAAATCATATATGCCTAAATCTACCAGACACAAATACCCAACCTACAAAGTAATTTGGGAGCTAGAAACAAGGACTTGGAATGTGAAAACAACCTTAGTTTCAAAGTGAATATCTTGAATCGTAAAGGGACTCTTGGGAAATGGACCAAGATAGAAGAAACCCATACCTTTTGACATTTAATCCTCACACGACCTGCTATCCATAAGCCTTTCCAATCATATTCTACACCGAAACATTAACCCATTCTCGAGAAAATACCCCTTGCTTTTGCCTAACATTTTTGGTTACTTTGCTTTCTTAAAATTTTTGTGTTTGTTCTGAAAGTATGAAGAACATTTATTTTTAAATAGTTCTTGAGTTTTCTTTTGTTTTGAAGAACCTGAGAGAATGAGAGTTGAGATACGTGAAAGAGAGTTGAGTGACGTGAAAGAGATTTATTAGCATCATGAGTGTAAGTTTGAAATTTTAGTCAATGTAATGTTTAAATTAATTAATAAAAATGTGATTTATTTAGCTTAGGTGAAATGACCATTATTCCCTTACAAAAATTCAAATTATTAATCACCAATTAAATCCTTAAGTTGATGCTTATAATGGGGCTCGAACCCAAGTGACACCCGATTTGCGAAAATAGGTTACTTCGGGCCCCCTATCCAAACTGCTCTTTTTAATTAAATTAATTTATTTATTTATTAATTCGTAAGGATTATAATACTACCCTTTTGCTGGAAAACACCATTTTACCCCTCTACCCTCATAACTTAAAATTTCCTCTTTGAAGTACTGTAAAGAGTCTTTAGATTAAATCCTCATTTTTGGGGTAAGTTTTCTGATGTCTGGTTCTACACGTATAAATCCATGTGAACTTGCTCTAATCAAAGAAATATTTGACACATTAAGTATTTTTCCTATTCATTTAAAGGGTTGTTATAGAAAAGGTACTAACTAACCAAACGAGATGTCCACATATGGATGTGTGGTAAACATCACAATTGTAATTGCCTTAATGGGATGGATAATTGCTTTAGATATGTCCAGAGTGGTCAAAAAATGAGATATTGCCAAACTTTAACAGCCAAGACAAGGTCAGTGGTCAATCTCAAGCAAGTGGTTCTAGTGATGCTCCAAAGAAGAATCCTTCTATGATCTCCACTCTAGGTGTGAGTAAGATGTTTCTTCCGACGTGGTGATCGGTATGTTGAATGTTTTCTCAATGGATGTATATGCCTTACTTGATCCCACCGCTTCATTATCATTTATTACACCTCTAGTAGCTAAGAAGACTTATATTTTACCCGATATTGTGCATGACCTTTTATAGTGTCTACTCCGGTAGGTGAGTCGGGATTTGCAAAAGGGATGTATAGAAATAGTCCAATAATGTTTCCCAATATTTTTTCTTAAGTTTATCTAATAGAAATCAATATTCATCATTTTGATATTATATTGGGTATCATTTGGTTGGATGCTTGTTTTGCATCCATTGATTGTAGGACAAGAGTGGTAAGGTTTAACTTCCCAAATAAATACGTTGTTGAGCGGAAAGGGTAAAATTCTATACCTAGAGGTCAAATTATTTCATGTCTAAAAACATTCAAAATGATCTCACAAGGTTGTCTTTATCATTTTTTAAGAGTCCAAGATCTAGACAACAAAGTTCCTCCAGTTGAGTTGGTACCCGTAGTGAGTGAGTTTCTGTAGGTTTTCCCTAATGATCTTCCTAGTATTCCTCCATACGGGTAAATTTAAATTGATATTGATTTACTACAAGATAAAAATCCCATATTAATTCCTCCTTGCAGGATGGCTCTGGCCGAGTTGAAGGCTCAACTGAAGGATTTACTAGATAAGTGTTTTACAAGGCCTAGTATTTCTCGTGGGGTGCTTCTGTTTTTTTTTGTTAAGAACAAAGATGGGTACTTGAGAATGTGTATTCATTACCGCAAGCTTAACAAGGTCAATATTAAGAATAAGTAGCCTCTCCCTCGGATGGATGACTTCTTTGAAAAACATTAAGGGCTGAGTTGCTTTTAAAAAAATGACTTATGATCGTTGAATCAGGAACATAAGGTGAGATATAAGAATTTACCAAAGAAGGCCTTTCCAACTAGGTATGGGCACGATGAGTTCTTGGTCATGTCTTTCGGTGTAACGACCTGTTTAGTCGTTTTGAGCAACAAACTTCAATTCTGGAAAAACAGGCTAAGGCGACGGACGAAACGACGATCCGTCATGGGCACGACGGACCGTCGCAGGGTCTCGTTTCAAAACACTTAGAAAATCTGAAATTGGGTACTGAAAATCGACTCTCTGAACTTCGTGACGGAATGGCAGGACGGACCGTCACAGGCGTGACGGACCGTCATAGATTGTTCAGTTGAAATTGACTCTCTGACTCTTGCGACGACCTGCAGGACGGACCGTCGCAGGCACGACGGCCCGTCACAGGTTGCGCAAATCCCAGGCAGAATCGGATTTCCTTACACGTTTTAAGGGACGTTTTTGGACTACTCCTTCCTTAATTATAGATTTTGTGGGTTTATATTAATAACTCTAATTCTTGGGGGTTAAAAGAGGTAACCCTAAGTTAATTAGTGGGGTATTATTGCCATCTTTTACACTTAATTATATGTTAACTAGGGTAAAAGAAAAAGGGTTTGAATAAAGAAAATAGAGAGAACAAGGAGAGAGAGAAATTGATCGATCAAGAGGCAGAGGGAATATCAAAGCTTGGGAAATTGGTTGTTGATTCCAATTCTTCGGTAGAGGTAGGTTATGGTTTTCATGCTTTCATAAGTAAACTCTTAATAGTGAATGATATGTATTGGTAGTATTGTAAACCCTACTATATGCTTAATGGTATGTTTGCATGAATATGATTATGTGATTGTGATAAGATAAGCATGATGAAAATATTGAATCCCAAATCTTGAAAAGAAACTTTAATATACATTATTAATGATGATGCCTTGGTATAGAAGAAGGCTTGATGAATTAAAGTAATGGGATTCATGATGCCTTGGAATAGAGGAGGCTTGATGATTTACAGAATGATATTAGTGGATCGGAGTGTCACGTTCCGACAAATAGTATTAGTGGATCAGAGTGTCACGTTCCGACACATAGAATTAGGGGATCGGAGTGTCACGTACCGACACATGTAGGGGATCGGAGTGTGACGTTCTGAAACATGTAGGGGATCGGAGTGTCACGTACTGACACATAGTAGTAGGGGATCGGAGTGTCACGTACCGACACAAGAAGAGGAAAGATAATGAATCTTGAAAGATGATAATATACTCAACTAAATATACATAATTCCCAAATGAGTATGGTGTTGAGGCTTGAGCCCTCATGGATGAACTTGATGGTACTTATTGATGATTATAATACTTGTTGTGGCTACATGTTAAGTTTTGTAGTTGATTTACGATAATATTGATATATACTGTTCCTTATTTTGAGTTGGCCGATGATATCTACTCAGTACCCGTGTTTTGCACTGACCCCTACTTTTATGTTTTCTTCTTGTTATTTGTGGAGTGCAGCAAACGTGCCGTCATCTTCGACTCAACAGTAACTAAAGCCAGTCTTCGTCACACCGGATCTTCAGGGTGAGCTAACGCTTCTAGCTTGGACTGGATCTTCTCCTTCATGTCTTGATGCCTTGAACTTCCGGCATGGACTAGCTTCTTATGTAATTTTAGCTTCTTAGAAACTCTTAGAATTAGTAGTTTAATGTAGATGTTCTTGTGATGATGACTTCCAGGTTTTGGGAATAGTAGATGTTTAATATTGATAGTTATTGAATTTGTTTTTATTACTGAGTTTAAGTCTTCCGCATTACTTTCTGTTGTTATTACATTTAAATGTTAAGGTTTAGATTGGTTGGTTTGCTCACATAGGAGGGTAAGTGTGGGTGCCAGTCGTAACCCGGTTTGGGTCGTGACAAACTTGGTATCAGAGCATTAGGTTCGTTGGTCTCATCACACAAGAACAGGTCTAGTAGAGTCTTAAGGAACGGTAGGGGGACGCCTTTACTTTTCTTTGAGAGGCTATAAGACTTTAGGAAAATTTCACTCTTTCATTCTTTCTTTCGTGCTACTACTTGAGTCCAATTGGTATCTAGGTGATACGAATTCGTATCTGACCATCTTCACTCTCTTTCGCAGATGGTTAGAACTAGAGCAACGACTACGTCAACACTAACGCCGGCCAAACAAGAAACAACTTAGCCTGCCACTGGGGCTGTGGCTCGAGGAAGAACAGCGGCGAGGGGCCGTGGAAGAGGTCGTGGGAGGACGTCCTCTAGGGGAAGAGGACGAACACCTAGCCCATCTGATACTAGGGCAATGACTCCTCCCCCGACTGAGGAAGTAATAAGAGAAGGGGAGGATGGGGAAACTGAACAAGTGCAAAATGAGGAAATGCCATCCCAACCTACCCCGGAGATGATCAATCAGGTTCTAGCTTATCTTAGGGGGTTATCTGATCAAGGTCAGGCACCTCCAGTGTTTTCTGCGCCAACACCTCCGGTTTCAGAAGTACAACATGCGGCTACTATGGCTCCCCGCATGGATGTTCCATTGGACATAGGCACATTTCCACTTCTGACTACTGGGCCTATAATGACAAATGATCAGCATGAACTTTTCAGTATGTTCTTGAAATTGAAACCTCCGGTCTTCAAGGGTGCTGAATCGGAGGATGCTTATGATTTTCTGGTTGACTGTCACGAGCTACTACACAAGATGGGTATAGTAGAACGGTTTGGTGTGGAGTTTGTGACTTATCAGTTTCAAGGGAACGCCAAAATATGGTGGCGGTCACATATCGAGTGTCATCCAATAGAGGCACCACCTATGACTTGGGCCTCATTCTCTAGTTTGTTTATGGAGAAGTATATCCCCCGGACTTTGAGGGATAGGAAAAGGGATGAGTTCCTGAGCCTAGAGCAAGGTAGGATGTCGGTTAATTCTTATGAGGCTAAGTTCCGTGCACTATCCAGATATGCCACTCAACTCTGTTTCAGTCCTCAAGAGCGGATTCGCCGGTTTGTGAAGGGGTTGAGGTCAGAATTGCGGATTTCGGCCTTACAGGTAGCGGCAACGGCAAAATCCATCCAAGAAGTGGTAGACTTTGTGATAGAAGTGGAAGGAGTGAAGCCAGACGACTTCACCACAACATTGACATCAAAAAGGTTTCGAAGGGAAGGTGAGTTTAATGGTTCTTACACTAAAGGACAGGGTTCGGGAAGTTACTCAGTCCGACCAATTCAGTCTTCACTAAAGACTGTAGTTGGGGGACCACCTCAGACCGGTCAACACTTCTCCGAGGTGCCTAGGATTGACTCCAGAGAATGTTATGGATGTGGGGAGATTGGACATATTAGGAAAAAATTGTCCCAGACAAAGTTATAGACCCCCAATAGCTAGAGGTAGAGGTGGTCATGGTAGAGGCCGTTAATCTGGAGTACGTGGTGGTCGAGGTAATGGTGGTCACCGAAACGGCCGAGGTGATGGGCAAACTGGAGCCACTACATCACAACATGGTAGGGGCAACGGACCGATGAACGATAGGGCCCATTGTTATGCTTTCCCTTGGCGGTCTGAAGCGGAGGCATCTGATGCCGTCATCACAGGTAATCTTCTGGTTTGTGATTGCATGGCTTCTGTATTGTTTGATCCTGGATCCACGTTTTCTTATGTATCTTCCTCATTTGCTAATGGTCTAAATTTACATTGTGAATTACTTGATATGCCTATTCGTGTTTCCACTCCGGTGGGTGAGTCTGTGGTAGTTGAAAAGGTATATACGTCTTGTTCGGTGAACTTTGTGGGGAGCAACACTTATGTAGATTTGGTTATCTTAGAAATGGATGATTTTGATGTGATTCTGGGTATGACTTGGCTTTCTCCGCAATTTGCAATCTTTGATTGTAATGCTAAAACGTTGACGTTAGCCAAGCCTGGGACAGACCCGTTAGTGAGGGAGGGTGACTACACTTCCAATCCGGTGCGTATCATCTCCTTTCTTCGTGCTAAGAAAATTGTTAGTAAAGGGTGTTTAGATTTCTTGGCACATCTCAAGGATGACACTACTCAAGTACCTTCGATTGAGTCTGTTTCAGTAGTTCGTGAGTTTCTGGATGTGTTCCCTGCAGATCTTCCTGGTATGCCACCGGATAGAGATATTGACTTTTGTATTGATCTTGAACCCGGTACTCGCCCCATTTCTATACCCCCTTATAGAATGGCTCCCGCGGAGTTAAGAGAGTTAAAGGCACAACTTCAAGAGTTATTGAACAAAGGCTTCATTAGACCAATTGCATCCCCTTGGGGTGCTCCGGTTTTGTTTGTAAAGAAGAAGTATGGGAGTTTTCGAATGTGTATAGACTACAGACAACTAAACAAGGTAACCATAAAGAACAAGTATCCTCTTCCCCGCATTGATGACTTGTTCGATCAGTTACCAGGTGCTTGTGTCTTCTCTAAGATTGACTTGAGATCCGGTTATTATCAATTGAAAATACGGGCAACGGATGTGCCAAAGACTGCTTTTCGAACAAGGTATGGGCATTACGAATTTGTAGTGATGTCCTTTGGTCTTACGAATGCCCCTGCTGCATTCATGAGCTTGATGAACGGGATTTTTAAGCCATCATTGGACCTCTTCGTGATCGTATTTATTGATGATATATTGGTATACTCAAAGAGCAAGAAGGAACATGAAGAGCATTTGAGAATGGTATTAGAAATGTTAAGGGAGAAAAAGCTTTATGCCAAGTTCTCTAAGTGTGAGTTTTAGCTAGATGCAATGTCCTTCTTGGGACACGTGGTTTCTAAGGATGGAGTGATGGTGGATCCTTCTAAGATTGAGACAGTGAAGAATTGGGTAAGACCTACCAATGTGTCAGAAATAAGGAGCTTTGTTGGGTTAGCTAGCTACTACCGCCGATTCGTCAAGGGATTCTCTTCTATCGCTTCCCAATTGAAGAACTTGACTAAGCAGAATGTCCCATTTGTATGGTCGGATGAATGTGAGGAAAGCTTTCAGAAGCTCAAGACTTTGTTGACTACCGCACCTATCCTTACCTTGCCAGTAGAGGGTAAGAACTTCATTGTTTATTGTGATGCATCCTATTCTGGTTTGGGTGCAGTACTAATGAAAGAGAAGAGTGTGATTGCTTATGCTTCAAGACAATTAAAAGTGCATGAACGTAACTATCCCACTCATGATTTGGAATTTGCCGCGGTAGTGTTTGCATTAAAACAATGGAGACACTATTTATATGGGGTTAAGTGTGAGATCTATACAGATCATCGTAGCCTTCAGTATGTCTTTACTCAGAAAGATTTGAACTTAAGACAGAGGAGATGGATGGAGTTACTAAAGGACTACGATATCACTATCTTGTATCACCCGGGGAAGGCGAATGTTGTAGCGGATGCTTTAAGTAGGAAGGCTGGAAGCATGGGAAGTCTAGCTCACTTGCAAGCTTCTAGACGCCCATTGGCTAGAGAGGTTAAGACTCTAGCTAATGACTTGATGAGATTAGAAGTAAATGAGAAAGAAGGGTTGTTGGCTTCTGTGGAAGCAAGATCTTCCTTTCTTGACAAGATTAAGGAAAGACAGTCTGATGATGAGAAACTACGCAGAATTCAAGGTAAGGTATTGCGAGGAGAGGCTAAGGAAGCACAAATCGATGAGGAAGGTGTTTTGAGAATCCAGGGAAGGGTATGTGTACCCCGCGTCGATGATTTGATCAACACTATTCTGACAGAGGCTCATAGTTCAAGGTATTCTATACATCCGGGTGCAACCAAGATGTATCGTGACCTAAAGAAACACTTTTGGTGGAGTAGAATGAAGCGTGATATTGTTGACTTTATTGCCAAGTGTCCGAACTGTCAACAAGTAAAGTGTGAACACCAAAGGCCCGGAGGAACACTTCAGAGAATGCCCATTCCGGAATGGAAGTGGGAAAGAATTGCAATGGATTTTGTGGTTGGTCTTCCGAACACACTGGGTAAGTATGACTCCATTTGGGTGATTATTGATAGGTTAAATAAATCTGCTCATTTCATTCTGGTCAAGGTGACTTACAATGCAGAAAAGTTAGCAAAACTTTACATCTCGGAAGTGGTGCGATTGCATGGGGTTCTACTATCCATCATATCAGATAGAGGTACGCAGTTTACTTCTATGTTTTGGAAAACATTGCATGCTGAATTGGGTACTAGGTTGGACCATAGTACTGCGTTCCATCCCAAGACCGATGGTCAGTCTGAGCGAACGATTCAAGTGTTGGAGGATATGCTTCGTGCGTATGTGATAGAATTTGGTGGCCATTGGGATAGCTTCTTACCCTTAGCGGAGTTTTCATACAACAATAGCTATCACTCAAGCATTGATATGGCTCCATTTGAAGCATTGTATGGTAGGAGATGTAGGTCTCCCATCGGGTGGTTTGATGCGTTCGAGGTTAGACCTTGGGGTACTGATCTCTTGAGGGATTCGATGGAAAAGGTGAAGTCTATTCAAGAAAAGCTTCTAGCGGCGCAAAGTAGACAAAAAGAATATGCAGATCGAAAGGTTAGAGACTTAGAGCTCATGGAGGGTGAACAAGTCTTGTTGAAAGTTTCACCAATGAAAGGGGTGATGCGGTTTGGTAAAAGGGGTAAATTAAGTCCAAGGTACATTGGACCATTTGAAGTACTTATGCGAGTAGGAGAGGTGGGTTATGAGTTAGCCTTGCCTCCAGGGCTGTCCGGAGTAGACCTGGTATTCCATGTGTCGATGTTGAAAAGATACCATGGGGATGGAAACTACATTATCCGTTGGGATTCAGTTTTGCTTGATGAGAACTTGTCTTATGAGGAGGAGCATGTTGCTATTTTAGATAGAGAAGTTCGCAAGTTGAGGTCAAGAGAGATTGCATCCATCAAGGTGCAATAGAAGAATCGACCCGTTGAAGAAGCCACTTGGGAGAAGGAGGCGGATATGCGAGAAAAATACCCAAATCTGTTTACAGATTCAGTTACTCCTTTTCGCCCTTGTTTTCCTTCTTTTGATCGTTCGGGGACGAACGATGGGTAAATTGGTATCTATTGTAACGACCTGTTTAGTCGTTTTGAGCAACAAACTTCAATTCTAGAAAAACAGGCTGAGGCGACGGACCAAACGACGATCCGTCGTGGGCATGACGGACCGTCGTAGGGTCTCGTTTCAAAACACATAGAAAATCTGAAATTGGGTACTGAAAATCGACTCTCTGAACTTCGTGACGGAATGGCAGGACGGACCGTCACAGGCGTGACGGACCGTCATAGATTGTTCAGTGGAAATTGACTCTCTGACTCTTGCGACGACCTGCAGGACGGACCGTCGCAGGCACGACGGCCCGTCACAGGTTGCGCAAATCCCAGGCAGAATCGGATTTCCTTACACGTTTTAAGGGACGTTTTTGGACTACTCCTTCCTTAATTATACATTTTGTGGGTTTATATTAATAACTCAAATTCTTGGGGGTTAAAAGAGGTAACCCTAAGTTAATTAGTGGGGTATTATTGCCATCTTTTACACTTAATTATATGTTAACTAGGGTAAAAGAAAGAGGGTTTGAATAAAGAAAATAGAGAGAACAATGAGAGAAAGAAATTGATCGATCAAGAGGCAGAGGGAATATCAAAGCTTGGGAAATTGCTTGTTGATTCCAATTCTTCGGTGGAGGTAGATTATGGTTTTCATGCTTTCATAAGTAAACTCTTATTAGTGAATGATATGTATTGGTAGTATTGTAAACCCTACTATATGCTTAATGGTATGTTTGCATGAATATGATTATGTGGTTGTGATAAGATAAGCATGATGAAAATATTGAATCCCAAATCTTGAAAAGAAACTTTAATATACATTATTAATGATGATGCCTTGGTATAGAAGAAGGCTTGATGAATTAAAGTAATGGGATTAATGATGCCTTGGAATAGAGAAGGCTTGATGATTTACAGAATGATATTAGTGGATCGGAGTGTCACGTTCCGACACATAGTATTAATGGATCAGAGTGTCACGTTACGACATATAGAATTAGGGGATCGGAGTGTCACGTACCGACACATGTAGGGGATCGGAGTGTCACGTTCCGACACATATAGGGGATCGGAGTGTCACGTTCCGACACATGTAGGGGATCGGAGTGTCACGTACCTACACATGTAGGGGATCGGAGTGTCATGTTCCGACACATAGAATTAGGGGATCGGAGTGTCACGTTCCGACACATAGAATAAGGGAATCGGAGTGCCACGTACCGAAAAATAGTAGTAGGGGATAGGAGTGTCACATACCGACACAAGAAGAGGAAAGATAATGAATCTTGAAAGATGATAATATACTCAACTTAATATACATTATTTCTCAAATGAGTATGGTGATGAGGCTTGAGACCTCATGGATTAACTTGATGGTACTTATTGATGATTATAATACTTGTTGTGGCTACATGTTGAGTTTTATAGTTGATTTACGATAATATTGATATATACTGTTCCCTATTTTGAGTTGGCCGACGATATCTACTCAGTACCCGTGTTTTGTACTGACCCCTACTTTTATGTTTTCTTCTTGTTATTTGTGGAGTGCAGCAAACGTGCCGTCATCTTCGACTCAACAGTAACTCAAGCCAGTCTTCGTCACACCGGATCTTCAGGGTGAGCTAACGCTTCTAGCTTGGACTGAATCTTCTCCTTCATGTCTTGATGCCTTGAACTTCCGGCATGGACTAGCTTCTTATGTAATTTTAGGTTCTTAGAAACTCTTAGAATTAGTAGTTTAAAGTAGATGTTCTTGTGATGATGACTTCCAGGTTTTGGGAATAGTAGATGTTGAATATTGATAGTTATTGAATTGGTTTTTATTACTGAGTTTAAGTCTTCCGCATTACTTTCTGTTTTTATTACACTGAAATGTTAAGGTTTAGATTGGTTGGTTCGCTCACATAAGAGGGTAAGTGTGGGTGCCATTCGCAACCCGGTTTGGGTCATGAAATTCGGTCTCACTAATTCTCTAGCGGCGTTTATGGACCAAATGAATAGAGTTTATGAAAATTACCTAGATTCATTTGTCATTGTCATTATTGATTATATCTTTGTATATTTGAAGAATGAGGGTGATCATATGAGTCATTTGAGGGTGGTATTGCAAACCCTTATAGAACATCAATTATATGAAAAATATAGTAAGTGTGACTTTTGGTTGAGGTGGATGACTTTTCTAAGGCACATCATCTCTAGTGTGGGGGTTGAGGTTGACCCAAGGAAATGGAACCCATGAAAAACTATCCTAGACCATTGACTCCAACTGGCATTATGATATTCTTGGGTTTAGCGAATTACTATCAAGGGTTTGTGGACGATTTGATGTTCAATGCGTATCTATTGACTACTTTGACCGAAAAGAGTAAAAGGTTTGAGTAGTCGTAGGGAATTGACAGAAGTTTCCAGTTGTTGAAAGATAGTCTTAATTCTACTGTAGTCTTGACCTTACTAGAGGGCACAATCGATTTTGTTGTGTATTTTGACGCATCCCAAGTGGGTTTTGGGTGTGTTCTTATGCAACGCGGCAAGGTGATAGCCTCTGGCTCTAGGCAACTAAAGTTATATAAGAGAATTTACCCTTATCATGACCTTTAATTAATGGTCGTGGTGTTTGCTTTAAAAGTACGATGGCATTACTTGTATAGGGTTCATGTTGATGTCTTTACCGATCATAAAAGTCTCCAATATGTGTTTATCCAAAAGGAGTTGAATCTCCGACAAAGAAGGTGGCTAGATTTGTTAAAGGATTATGATATGAGTATCCTTGATAACACTGGCAAGGCTAACGTAGTTGTGGATGCCCTTTGTCGTATGACAATGGGTAGTGTATCACATCTTGACGAAGCCAAGAAGGACCTAGCAAGGGAAGTACATAGGTTGGCTAGGTTGGGGTGAGGTTGGAGAGTTCTCTAGATGGGATACACTACCCATAGTCATACGAGTGAGGGGATGGTATGCTAAGGTATCAAGGGAGATTTGTGTACCCTATGTAGAGTGGTTGAGGATCGGATCCTAGAAGAAGAACATGGGTCTCGCTACTTAATTCACTCGGGTTAGACAAAAATGTACCATGACCTAAGGGTAGTGGGAATGTCTGAAAAGGGACATAGTGGTGTTTGTTGTTAAGTGTCTGAATAGCAATCAAGTAAAGGTTGAACACAAAAAGTCGGGATTCTTAATACAAAGGATCAAAATTCCTACTTTGAAGTGGGAAGACATTAATATGGACTTTTTAGTATGTTTACCTCGGACTCAAAACTCATATGATTCCATATGGGTGGTTATGGATCGATTGACTATGTCCGCTCGCTCTATTCCCATCATGTTTTCATATTCTATGGAAGATTATGAAAGAATCTTCCTATATGAGATTGAATGCCGCCATGGCATCCGTTAAATATCTTAGCGGATCGGGGCGCACAATTCACATTTATATTTTAGAGATTGTTCCAAAAAGGATTGGGTACTATGGTGAAGTGAAGCACCAATTATCAGCCCCAAACAGATGGTCAAGCGAAGCATACGATGCAAACCCTTGAATATAACGTTACGGCGTTTATCGTTGATTTTAAAGGGAGTCGGGATAGATATTTACCATTGGTGTAGTTTCCCTAGAACAATAGCTTTCATTCATCCATTTCCATGGCTCCATATGAATTCTTGTATGGTAGGAGGGGGTGAGACATCGCTTCATGGTACCGAGTTTATTTATAAGACATTAGAAAAGGATCATATGATAAGAAACCTGTTGCAAATGGCGTATAGTTGGATAAAGTCATATGTCGATCATACAGAAAGGTATTTGTAGTTTTAAGAAGGTGAAAAGGTGTATTTGAAAATTTCACCAATTAAAGTGGTTGTTAGATTTGTCAATAAAGGGAAATTGAGTCTTTAATGTGTGTGTCCCTATGAAATCTTGAAAAGGGTTGGAAAAGATTCCTATGAAATGAAACATCCTAGTGAATTGGCTTCGGTTTGTCTGGTTTTACATATTTCTATGTTGAATAAGTGTATCGTTGATCCCGAGTTCATTCTTCCTATTGAGAGTGTTGATGTAAAGGATAACCTCTCTTCTGAGGAAGGTCCGATTAAAATTCATGATAGGCAAGTGAAAAATATAAGAAATAAAGAAGTGGTTTCAGTAAAGGTGTTATGAAGGAATCATCTAGTTGTCGGTGCAACATAGGAGACCGAGGACGACATGAAGTCTTGTTACCCTAATCTTTTTGAGAATTAATGTTAGTCATTCTCTTTAATAATATAAATATCACTAGAAATTGATGTTTCTTGACTTTTTGGTAAAGTATTGCAAATTTTGCATTTTTGAAAAAACATACAGTGAAATTATTATTGTATTTCTTTTAAAAACTTGATTTTTGGCATTTTTAGATTATTTGATAATGTGTATTTTTTTATTGTACGTCTTTACAAAATAATATGTAGAATGTTGTTAGGTGGAATTTCGTGCAAATTGACTCAAGTAATGTATGTTGAGCTGATAAGTGTTGTGAGAAGGAAATTCCTCATGATGCAGTGATTTGAGCATTATGTGTGGTAATATGAGTTTTTGATATTTTCCTTGTTTAAATGATATGATTTATGTTTATTTGATATTGTTGATCGGTTGGGCAACTAGTCTTCAGTCTATTCGTTCCTTCATAAGAGTTTTGATGTCATTCGAGGACGAATGTTCCTGAGGGGGGATAATGTAACACCTTGAAAATCTAAGACATGTTGTATAGCATAACTTATATGTCGTATGGTATAAGTACTATTTCTTAGTCCATTTTTTATGTAGGTCATTTAAGAGGTTTAAGAACCAAAATGTCCATGACGTCCGGGAAGTTGGTTCAAAGGGGTGTTAGTTTGCATTAGGCTATTTGACTAACATTTAGGAGTCCAAAATACACGGAAATTTATGGAAAGGTAGATAATACGTGTTTGATTTGTTTCATGGTTGAAACATCCACGTACGACTCCCCAAGGAAAAATCAATGGCCCTTTAGGAGGACCCTTGTATTAGATGTAACACTTGATGAAAGTGTGCATCAACAGGACTCAAAAAGGCCCATCTGTGTATACATAGGGCGTTGATGCCACCGCCTTCCCACACTTACGCTTCTGGACAAGTCCCCTTCGCCCCGCACAGCCTCGGAACTCATCGACGAAATGCAGAGGTACATGCTAAGGTCCGTGTGTGGATCGATTGGGCAGAGCTGCCACCGTAATCCTACACTTACACAATTGGAGGAATCCCCTCGCCTGCATAATCTCTGACCAAGAAGATGGAGTTCTAGATTAGGGGGGATGTCCGTCTACTGACAGACGACCCATAAGCGGGGTCTTATCTATGAGGGTCCTAAGTTGCTACAAGTTTTTTATTTAGTTTATTTAATTAATTAGGTGAGTTAGGGGTTAGTATGAGATTAAATGGAGACTATATAATTTTAATAAGTCCCACTATAAATACCCTCAACCCTTATTAACCTAAAAAAAACTCACAAACAAAATCTCTTCCTTCTCTCTTATTTCTCTCTCTACTTGATCTCATCATTGAAGACTAGCAAGGATTAGGGTTTGGGTATGGACAGGGACGAATTCACCATCAAATTTTTTTCAAACCTTAAGTTATGAGTTCTATTAACTTTTGAGACTCTTTTCTCAAAGGGTTCCTTCAAAATAGATTTTAAAAGTAATGTTTTATTTGGGGTTTCATCCAAATACGATATTGAATATATAAATTGAGTTGTTGATGATTTTTTTAGGTTATACTTAGTATATTAACGTGTAATTAAACTTTTTTATGGTAATTGTTGATGGTTTTGTCTAAATTGAAGAATACGATCCTCTATCCATACCTTAAGTTGTGATCTTGACCTATATTCTATTGTGATCATTAAATTTAGTAGGTTATTGATAAGATTATTATCCTATGATTTTATTATGATTAAATTAAGATGAAATATAGGCCTGTAATGCTAGTTCTTGAGATGTGATTTAGGTTAATGTGAATTTATCATATACATCTTGTCTTAAGTTGTGATCTATTGTTTTATTATGTTATAGAGATGCAAGTGGACTTGTTATCGTATAAGTTATCATTGGTTTGAGTTATGGTTTGATAGTAAGACCTTGGTGATAGACCATGAGGAAGACTTGGTAGTTCTTAGAATCTCTATCTTCACTTCCAATTATGAATAAATGTTGTTAAGTCATGATATTGCGATTGGAGTATGCCTTATATTAGGATTATAGGGTGTTATGATGTTTGATTGAAATGTTTCGATTGTGTTGTGAGGTTGATTTAGGATTATATGATATAAGGATGGTAAAAACTATGAATGTGCCTTGATAGTCTATTAAATGCTAGTGTGTTAACCTCAATTATATGAGTTGTAATGAAAGGACATATACTAATAAAATTCTTATTGAGATATTGATGATGATGATTATAAAATGGGTAGACCCTATGGCCTAAATTAATCTATGAGTGCTAATTAAAGGCTTAAATTTTTTTAAAAAGGGACTCTAGCTTAGTACCGAGTGAACTACATTGAGAAGTTTCCCTTTCAGCATAGGGAAGGCAGGAACACTATATTACTCTTTAGAGTGGAGAATTTGATGCATGGCACATAAAGAGGGTCCCAACTATGTATCCTTTTTCTTGAGCTATGTGCCTCCATAGGAATACTAGCTAGTGGATCCATGTAGTTGCTATGTTTCATGTTTTGGTACTACGTTGGGTTGTAGTCCTCCTTCTTTAGGTGTAGGGTCTATAACACCGGATCCCACTCTCGCTTATGTTGTCTATTTATGTTAGGGAAATATATTAAAAAAGGTAAAATTAATTATAGGACTTGGACTTTAACTTGGATAACCTAAAGGTTGTAGCTTGATCTAGGCAGTGGTATAGGAATATATCTAAACATTGCACTAATTAGACATGAGGAGAGTCTTAGGAGGAGGTTCTTATATGTATATTTATGTTATGATAATATATGATGACCATTGCAAATTGTTGATACTATATGTTGATTTGTTCACTTATGAATATGCCTTGGATTGTAATGTTATTATATTATGAAATGTAAACCTAAATATGATAATATGTAATGTTTTACATTGGTCATGGTTTCTTGTTGAGGATGCTTTATTAAATAAGTTTATAGGCTTTGCTTGGCCATTGCACTTGTTTACTTGATAAGGAACTGGGTAGTTGTCTTTCTTATTATAATATGTCGGACTGTTATTCATTCTCGTGATATTATTACTTAATATTAGGTTTGTAGTAAATCATGGTATTCATGTATTTTGGGATAAGTATTACTTGCTGAGATAGTAATCATGTTTTGTTTGTTTATATGACTTACTTGACTTTGCATTATGTCCGTAAAGGGGTAAAAGCGTATGTTTTGACTAAAAAGTGATTTTTAGCATTGTTTGCTTGGGTAGTATCTCATACTTAGTATATGTGGATTACTAACCCCATTTTATTCCATTTTCCCCAAACATTTATTGTTCCGGTCGTTGAAGAGTTTCGAAGGAGACATTTTTGAAGTCTTGGATTCTTCTTTTATCTAAGTAGGATAGGTCCTCAACTTTTAAGGGCAATGCCATCCTCTATCTTTCGGATTTTTTATAAGATTATTGATTCTATCATTCCTTTCCTTTTCAATTGTGTATTCTATTTTCAATAACCTATGCATGGCCTTGTTGGATCAATCTAAGGGTTATGCGCATAGTGTGATAATCTTTTAGTTTGTATGAGATGTGAGAATCATTAGACTATTTCAATATTTTACGTATATGTATGTGAAATAGAAGAAGAAGGCAATGTAATATTACTATACGAAGGGTCTATGTATACTCGATATGGATATTTATTATGTGTATGTAGAGGTCTATATAAATATACAAGTAGTTATAACGAATGTTTTAAATTTTTCCGCATTATATCAACCTATGAATGTACTGATATGAGACTAAGAGAATAGTCTTAGTTATTAAAAAGTACGATAATGTCGGTTACGTCTTGGGGGTAAACTGAGATATGACAAACTAGTGCAATGTTTAGGTAGAGTAACATGTCCCTACCTAGAGTAAACTTGACCTCTTAGGTTATCATAAGTAGAGTTCAATCCTTTAGTTCATTTTTACCTTTTGTAAAGATCTTGACCTAACCGACATAGTCCACATGACCTAGTGTGGAATTTGATGTCATAAAACTCTACAATGTAAGAAGGAAGACTACTTTCCAAGGTAGTACAAAAACATGACACAAAGCAACTACGTGGATCCACTAGCTAGTATTCATATGGGGGCAACATAGTATAAGAACTAAGAGATATAGTATGGACCCTCTTTATGCTACATGCATTATAATCTCCAATCCCAAGTGTACATTAGTGATACTACCTTCCCTATGTAGGATGGGACACTCCTCACTCTAGTTCACTCGGTGCTAAGCTAGAGTCCCTTTTTGAAATATATTAAGCCTTTATTATCAATCATAACTTAGATTAGGTTATAGGGTCTAACCCTTGTATAAAATCATCATCATCATTGTTCAATAAGAATGGTATGAGTATAAATCCTTTCATTTTAATTCATATAGGTTAGGTTTACACATTAACATTTCTTATTATGATAAGACACATTGGTAAATCATTCACCCTTATTATAACATTTACATCTTGAAACAACACCTCAAAATCATATTGACGATATTTAAAATAAAAATTATACCCTTCTTTCATTCCTAATGCAAGGCATACTCTAATAGAACATCATGACTTAATCACAATGAACCACAACTTGAAGTAAAGCATAGTGATCATAAGACTTACTTAAATCTCCTTCATAGTTCATCATCAAGGTCTTACCATAAACCCTCAATTCAACCCACTTTGGGTATAAATCATCATAAATAAATAATAAACATGATAACAAGGCTAGAATAATAACAACATCACTATTCAACAATAGATCATAACTTAAAACAAGATACTTAGGTCAATTAAGAACATACATTATAACCTAGATCAATTTCTCAAATAATAGTATGAAAGAATAAAAATCACCCTAATTTGTACATGATTAATTTTTAAACATATAATAATAGTAATTGAACCAATAACTAAATAAATTGAACCAATTACAACCTAATTCATATCAAGATAAAAACTAGCATTAGCGGGTTAAGGGTCATCTTTTACAAACTATACAAAACTATCAAGATATATCATATTAAGTGAGAATACATGTTAATAAATCCATATTTTCCAGTAGAAAACATAATAAACACAACTGATAACATAATTTTTCGACATTGAGAAAGACCCACATCAAAACTCAACTTTATAAAATTACAATGAATGAACCCTTTGAGTAAAGAGGTCTCAAAGGTGAATCAGATATTATACCTCAATGTTTGATGAATAATTGACGGTGAAATAATCCCTTTAAATACCCCAAATCCCTCTTCTAGATTTTCTTCAATGGTTACTTCTTTTAGGGAGAGAAAGAAGAGAGAAGGAAGAAAGTTTTATTTTGAAAGTTGTAATTAGACAAATGGGGTAGAAGTCTTTATATGGGGATTTAAATAATTTAATTTGTCTTACATTAATCCCTAACTAGACACAAAACCTCTTGATTAATTTTTTTAAACTAATTTAAAACGTGTAGCAAAAATAGGCCACTCACAAACAGAACCCCATCGACGCCTCATGGCTCAATCGGTGAACCAACCCCCTTCCGTGCTGCACGTCTATCAATTATTAATGAGAGTGTGAATACTAGAACCTTAAACAAATTGTCTAAAAGTTTGTTGACGGTTGGCATCGATGCCCTGTCGATCAAGACACGCCTTGTTTGTGCCTTTTCATGGGTGCACACTGACCAGCCAGTGTTGACTCATCTTGTAAGGGTCCTCCTCAAGTGCCCTAGGTTTTTCCTTTTGGAGTCATACCCATACATTTCAACCATGAATCGACTTAAACACATCTTAGACCCCCTTCCACAAATTTTCATCATTTTTCGATTCCTAAAAGCTAGTCAAATAGCGCTAAGGCATGCTGGTACCTCCTAGAACTAGTTTCCGAACTCATGAACGTTCTTGGACATTTTGGTTTCTAAATATCCTAATGGACGTATAAATATATAATAAGACTTAAAAAGTGTCTAGACCTCATGACACATATGTTAGGTTTTAAGACACGTATTGGATTTTTGAAGTGTTATAAATGTGAACGTCAATATAAACATCAATGTGAACATCAATCTCAACGTGAATGTTAATGTTCATGCGAACATCAACATAGACGTAAGTGTCAATAAATATAAGCATCAACATAAACCTAAAATCGTCAATGTAAAGATAAATGTTAACATGAAAGTGAACATCAATGTAAACATAAACATAAGCATGTTGGTAAAAGCAAATGTTATTGTCAACGTCAATGTAAATGTGACCGTAAACATCAACATAAACATGAAAGTCAATGTGGACACCAATGATAATATAAATGTCTACGTATATGTGAACGTGAATGTAATCATCAACATAAACATGACCATCAATGTTAACATTTTGGTGAAAGTTTATATCAATGTCAACGTGAATATCCACGTTATTCTTAATGTCAATATCAACGTAAATGTTAATGTGAACGTCAACATCAATATCAATGTAAACCTAAATGTCAATGTAAACTTTAATGTCAGCATGAACGTCAATACAATTGTCAGTGTGAACAATAACGTCAACAAAAACATCAATATAAACATTAACGTCAATGTCAATATCAGTGTCAAAATAATCTTCAATGCTTTAGGAAACAATAACTTGATCGTCAACATGAACGTGAATATTAACATAAATGTGAATGTTAATTTGATTGTCAACATTAAACGTTAATGTTAACATCAACGTAAAGGTCAACTTCAGCGTGAATTTCAATGTCAATGTTAATATGAATTTCAATGTCCATGTCAACATAAACGTAAATGTCAATATAAACATAAAATTCAACATGAACATTAATGTAAAAGTCAGCATGAATGTCAATGTAAACTTTAACATCTACGTGAACATGAACATTAATGTAATTCTAAACAAAAACATCTACGTGAATAAAAACATCAACATATATGTTGACGTCAATGTGATCATCAATGTTAATTTGAATGTGAACATCAACATCAAAATCAACGTCAACATAAATGTAAATGTCAATGTAAACATTAACATCAACTTCAACATCAGAATCAACATAAACGTAAAGTTAGTGTCAACAAAAATGTGAACGAAAATGTCAATGTGAACGTCAATATCAATATTTATAAAAATATCTATGTAAATGTGAATGTTAACACAAAAATAAATGTCACTATGAATTCAACGTCAATGTGACCATCAATGTGAACATCAACGTCTACATTAACATCTATATGAATGTGAACGTCAACATGTAGGCCAACGTCAACACAAATATGAACCTTATTATAAACGTCAAAGTCAATGTGGTTGTCAATGTAAATATGAACGTTAACATGAATGTCACTATAAAAGTAAACGTCAATGTTTTGGTAAACATGAATGTGATTGTCAATGTCAACATCAACGTCAACTTAAACATGAACGTCAACGTGAACATCAACCTGAACGTAAACATTAAGGTAATACTAATGTGAATGTGAATGTCAAAATGAACATTAAAGTCAATATCAACATTAATGAAAACATTAAAATGAACATCAACATTAATGTAAACATGTATGTGAATGTACACATAAACGTGAACATCAATGTCAATGTAAACGTCAGCGTTAACATTAATATCAATGTGAACATCAACATTCATATCAATATTAACATAAAAGTGAATGTCAACGTAAAAGTGTACATTAACGTTAACATTAACGTAAAAGTGAACGTAAACAAGAATGCTAATCTGAAACTCAGCGTTAACATCAATGTAAACATAAAAGTTAAACTAAATATGCCGTGAAAGTGAACGTCAACGTAAATGTGAATGTGAACGTGAACGTCAATATCAATGTGAATGTTGATTTCAACATCGACATCAACATCAATATCAACGTTATTGTGAACGCAAATGTAACTTTCACGTCAACATTAGCGTTAACGTGAATATCAATGTCAACATAAACATCAATATCAATGTGTTGGCAAATGTGAATGTGATCGTGAACATTAACATTAACTTAAACAACAAAATGATCGTAAATGTGAATATTAAAATAAACATAAACATCATATTAAATGTGAACGTCAATGTCAATGTTAATGTCAACGTCAACATCAACTTTTACATCAATATAACGTTAATAAAAATGTAAATGTCAGCATAAACATCAACATTAACGTCCATGTCAACGTCAACATTAACAAAAATTTCAACGTTTTGGCAAATTCGAACATGATCATCAAAGTAAATGTAAATAACAAAGTAAACATGAACGTCAGTGTGAACATCCATTTCAAGGTGAACGTTACATCAACGACAATGTAAACATTAATATCAGTATGAACGTCAATGTGAACATTAACATCTATGTCAATATAAACTTCAACACCAGTATAAACGTTAACAAAAATATAAATAAATATGTCAACATCAATATCTACATAAAATTTATCATCAGTACGAACATCAGCATGACTATGAACGTCAATAACATAATATTCGTGAATTAAACCATCAATGTAAATGTGAACATCAACATAAACGTAATCGTCATCGTAAACGTGAACTTCAAGGTAAATGTCAATGTCAACATAAATATCAGTGTGAACGTCATTGTCAATGTAAACATCAACGTGAATGTCAATGTCAACGTCAACTTTAACATAAATGTCAATGTCAACATCAACGTGAATATCAATGTCAACATAAAAAATGTAAACATCAAAATTAACATAAATGTAAACGTCTACGTCTACGTCAATGTGAATGTAAATGTCAACGTCAACATATACGTAAACATTACCATCAATGTCAATGTCAATGCAAATGTCAACGTAATGTTAATGTGAACGTCAATGTAAACATGAACATCAATGTGAACTCCAACTTACATATCATCATCAACTTAAAAGTCAACGTCAACATAAATGTTAATGTCAATGTCAAAGTCTATATGAGAATGAATGTCAACATCAACGTCAAAGTGAACATCAACATTAACGTCAGTTTCAACATAAATGTGAACAACAATGTGAGAAACCTTAACGTTAAAATAAATGTCAAATTCAACATCAACTTTATCATCAAAGTAAATGTGAATGTAAACATTAATGTCAACGTGGACATGAATATCAACGTGAATAATAAAGTCAATGTTAGCTTCAACATAAACGTAAATATAAGCATGAACGTCAATGTCAACATCTGAGTCCACATAAATGTCAATTTATTGGTAAACATGAACGTGATTGTCAACATCAACGTAAACATGAATGTAAATGTCAACGTGAAAATCAATGTCAACATGAACATAAACGTCAACGTCAACGTCAACATGAAAACTAATATGAACGTCGTCATGAACTTCAACATCAACATCAACGTAAATATCTACGTCATTGTCAATGTTAATATGAACGTCAACGTACACATCAGCGTCAATGTCATGATTAATGACAATGTGAAAGTCAACCTAAACTTGAATGTTAATGTTAATGTTAAATTCAACATAAACGTAAATGTATATATGAATGTCAATAAGAACATAAGCATCAACGTTAAGCAGAAAGTCAATATTTAAATGAACGTCAACATGAATGTTAAGGTCAACGTGAATGTCAATGACAACGTTAGTGTAAAGGTCAACGTGAATGTCAATGTCAATGTCAACATCAACATTAATGTCAACATCAATATCTACATAAAATTTATCATTAGTACGAACATCAGCATGACTGTGAACGTCAATGTCATAATCTATGTGAATTAAACCATCAATATAAATGTGAACATCAACATAAACGTAATCATCATCATCAACGTGAACTTCAAGGTAAATGTCAATGTCAACATAAATATCAGCGTGAACGTCATTGTCAATGTAAACATCAACGTGAATGTCAATGTCAACGTCAACTTTAACATAAATGTCAATGTCAACGTCAACATCAACGTGAATATCAATGTCAACATAAAAAATGTAAACATCAAAATTAACATAAATGTAAACGTCTACGTCTACGTCAATGTGAATGTAAATGTCAACGTCAACATATACGTAAACATTACCATCAACGTCAATGTCAATGCAAATGTCAACATGAATGTTTATGTGAACGTCAATGTAAACATGAACATCAATGTGAACTCCAACTTACATATCATCATCAACTTAAAATTCAACGTCAATATAAATGTTAATGTCAATGTCAAAGTCTATATGAAAATGAATGTCAACATCAACGTCAAAGTGAACATCAACATTAACGTCAGTTTCAACATAAATGTGAACAACAATGTGACAAACCTTAACCTTAAAATAAACGTCAAATTCAACATCAGCTTTATCATCAAAGTAAATGTGAATGTAAACATTAATGTCAACGTGAACATGAATATCAACGTGAATAATAAAGTCAATGTTAGCTTCAACATAAAGGTAAATATAAGCATGCACGTCAATGTCAACATCTGAGTCCACATAAATGTCAATTTATTGGTAAACATGAACGTGATTGTCAACATCAACGTAAACATGAATGTAAATATCAACGTGAAAATCAATGTCAATACGAACATCAACGTCAATGTCAACATGAAAACTAATATGAACGTCATCATGAACTTCAACATCAACATCAACATCAATATCTACGTCATTGTCAATCTTAATATGAACATCAACGTACACATCAGCGTCAATGTCAAGATTAATAACTATGTGCAAGTAAACCTAAACCTGAATGTTAATGTTAATGTTAAATTCAACATAAACTTTAATGTATATATGAATGTCAATAAGAACATAAACATCAACCTCAAGCAGAAAGTCAATATTTAAATGAACGTCAACATGAATGTTAATATCAACGTGAATGTCAATGACAACGTTAGTGTAAAGGTCAATGTGAATATCAATGTCAATGTCAACATCAACATTATAGTCATCATAAACATCAACATCAATGTCAATCTCAACATGAATGTCATCGTGAACGTCAACTTGAACGTCAACATGAAAGTCAATGTTAATGTCTCATCAACGTCAATGTAAATGTCAACTTAAATGTCAAAATCAATTTGGACGTTAATGTGAATGTAAATGTTAATGTCAACACAAATGTCAACGTGAACGAGAAAATTAATGTGAATATCGACCTTAAGCATGACTGTCAATGTAAACATGAACGTACATGTCCACGTGAGTGACAACATGAATGTCAACGTGAACATCAATGTAAATATCAATGTGAACATGAACCTCCACGTTAATATCAACATGAAAGTAATATAGAAGATCAATATGAACGTAATTATCAATGTCAACGTCAACGTTAGGATCATATCAACGAACGTGAATGTCAAAGTGAACATTAATGTCAATGTTAGCATCAATATAAGCATAAATGTCATCATGAATGTAAATGTCAACATGAACATCAATGTTAACGTCAATGTGAAAATTAATGTAAATATCAATTTAAATATAAATGTGAATGTGAACTTCAATGTGAATGTTAGCGTGGTTGTCAACATCAATGTGAATGTGAAAGTCAAAATACACACAAATAAGTATGTTAATATCAATGTCAATGTCAACGTTAACTTCCACATCAACATAAATATTATTATCAGTGTGACTGCTAATGTCAATGTCAATCTTAATATGAACGTCAATGTCAACGTTAATCTAAATGGTAACATGAACATGAATGTGAATGTGAACATCAACGTGAACATAAAAGTCAAAGTGAACAAGAGCATAAACGTCTGCGTGAACGTTAATGTGAATGTGAACGTCAGCATGAACATGAAAATCAATGTGAACATGAACGTCAATATTAACGTTAATGTGAACATCAACATGAATGTTTACATCAACGTTAATGTCAGCATAAATGTGGAAATTTAACATCAATGGAATAGTCAATATAAAGGTCAATGTAAACGGCAACGTCAATGTAAACATCAACTTTAAGTCAACGTCAAAACCAATATTAATATCAATGTCAACTTAAATGTCAAGGGCAATGTTGACATCAACGTTAATGTAACCGAAAACTTCAACTTTAAAGTCAACTCACAGTCAACGTCAACCTCAATGTCAACGTTGATATTAATATCAACATCAGCAAAAAATGTCAATGTCATCATGAACGTTAACGTTAACGTGAACATCAACGTTAATATAAAACTCAACATGCTGGTAAATGCAAATATGATCATCAACGTCAATGTTAATGTGTATGTAAAAAATCAACGAAATATAAAGGTCAATTTGAACATCAATGTCAACATGAACGTCAATGTAAAAGTCAATGTGAACATCAACGTCAATATAAACGTGAATATGAAGATGAACATTAACATAAATGTCAACGTTTGTGTGAACGTCATCGTCAATGTTAACGTCAATGTGAATGTCAACGTCTATATCAATGAAAACCTGAATGTCAATGTAAAGATAAATGTTAGCATGAACGTCAACGTAAACGTTAGTGTGAACGTCAAGGGTAATGTGAATGTCTAATTTAACGTGAATGTCAATTTAAAATGTCAACCTTTACATGAATGTAAATGTCATCATGAATGTTAATGTAAACGTCAACATCATAATGAATGTTAACATAAATGTGAATGTGTACATCAATGTAAATGAGAAGGTCAACGTCAACTGGTCGACCTTATTGTTAATGTCAATGTCCACATTATCATAAATGTTAACGACAGTATCCACGTCAATGTCAAAATCAATATCAATGTCAATGCAAACGTCAAAATTAACATCAATGACAACATCAACATGAATATCAAAGTAAATGTCAACTTAAACGTTAATGTAAAAGTTAATGTCAATGTTAACATCAATATAAACATCAACATCAACGTCAATATTAACATAAATTTCAACATGAACGTCAACATGAACGTCAATGTGAATGTCAACGTCTATATCAATGAAAACCTGAATGTCAATGTAAAGATAAATGTTAGCATGAACGTCAACGTAAACGTTAGTGTGAACGTCAAGGGTAATGTGAATGTCTAATTTAACGTGAATGTCAATTTAAAATGTCAACCTTTACATGAATGTAAATGTCATCATGAATGTTAATGTAAACGTCAACATCATAATGAATGTTAACATAAATGTGAATGTGTACATCAATGTAAATGAGAAGGTCAACGTCAACTGGTCGACCTTATTGTTAATGTCAATGTCCACATTATCATAAATGTTAACGACAGTATCCACGTCAATGTCAAAATCAATATCAATGTCAATGCAAACGTCAAAATTAACATCAATGACAACATCAACATGAATATCAAAGTAAATGTCAACTTAAACGTTAATGTAAAAGTTAATGTCAATGTTAACATCAATATAAACATCAACATCAACGTCAATATTAACATAAATTTCAACATGAACGTCAACATGAACGTCAATGTGAATGTCAACGTCTATATCAATGAAAACCTGAATGTCAATGTAAAGATAAATGTTAGCATGAACGTCAACGTAAACGTTAGTGTGAACGTCAAGGGTAATGTGAATGTCTAATTTAACGTGAATGTCAATTTAAAATGTCAACCTTTACATGAATGTAAATGTCATCATGAATGTTAATGTAAACGTCAACATCATAATGAATGTTAACATAAATGTGAATGTGTACATCAATGTAAATGAGAAGGTCAACGTCAACTGGTCGACCTTATTGTTAATGTCAATGTCCACATTATCATAAATGTTAACGACAGTATCCACGTCAATGTCAAAATCAATATCAATGTCAATGCAAACGTCAAAATTAACATCAATGACAACATCAACATGAATATCAAAGTAAATGTCAACTTAAACGTTAATGTAAAAGTTAATGTCAATGTTAACATCAATATAAACATCAACATCAACGTCAATATTAACATAAATTTCAACATGAACGTCAACATGAACGTCAATGTAAACCTCAACATCATCGTCAACGAGAATGTCAACATTAATGTGAATGTGAGCATGAATGAAAGGTGAAGATATATATAAATGTCAATGTAATTACAAACATGAACGTGCGCTTGAACGTAAACGTCAATGTGACAGTGAATATGAACATAACTTTAAATGTATCTGTGAACGTCTATGTGAACGTCAACAACAAAGTCAATGTAAACATCAACGTCAACGTCAGCATGAAAGATAATGTAAACATGAATGCTAGTGTCAATGTCAGCATAAATGAAAATGTAAATATTAGCATGAATGTAAACGTCAATGTTAATATGAAGTTCAACCTCAATGTCAATGTTAACATCAACGTGAATGTTAATGTCCATGTGACCATCAACGTGAACCTTAATATATACGTCAATGTGAACATCAAAGTCAATGTGAACGCCATCATTCTCATGAACATCAATATGAACATCAATGTGAACGTCAACATAGATATTAATGTCAATCAACGTACATATGAATATAAACATAAATGTCAATATGAACATAAATTTTAATATTGAACATCAATGGCAACGTCAATATAAAGTTCAATGTAAACGTCAACGTCAATGTAAACATCAACTTCAAAGTCAACGTCAACATGAATATTAACATAAATGTCAACATAAATGTCAATGGCAATGTTAACATCAATGTTAATGTAACTGTAAACTTCAACTTTAGAGTCAACTCACTGTCAACCTCAACCTCAATGTCAACGTTGATATAAATATCAACATCAGCAAAAATGTCAATGACATCATGAACGTCAACGTCAACGTGAACATGAACATCAACATAAAACACAACATGCTGGTAAAGGCAAATAAGATCATCAACGTCAATGTTAATGTGTACATTAAAAATCAACGTAAATATAATGGTCAATGTGAACATCAATGTCAACAAGAACGTCAACGTAAAGTCAATGTGAACGTCAATGTCAATATAAACATGAATATCAAGATGAACATTAACCTAAATGTCAACATTTATGTGCACATCGTCGTCAATGTTAACGTCAAGGTAAATGTCAACGTCTATATAAATGAAAACCTGAATGTCAATGTAAAGATAAATGTTAGCATGAACGTCAATGTAAACGTTAGTGTGAACATTAAGGGTAATGTGAATGTCTAAGTAAAAGTGAATGTCAATTTAAAATGTCAACATTTACGTGAATGTAAATGTCAACATGAATGTCAATGTCAACATCAACATCATAATGAATTTTAACATAAATGTGAATGTGAACATCAATGTAAATGAGCACGTCAACGTCTATTGGTCGACTTTATTGTTAATGTCAATGTCCACATCATCATAAGTTTTAACGACAATGTCCACATCAATGTCAACATCAATATCAATATCAATGCCAACGTCAAAATAAACATGAATGACAACATCAACATGAACATCAAAGTAAATGTCAACTTGAAATTTAATATGGAAGTCAATGTCAATGTTAACATCAATAAAAACGTCAACATAAACGTCAATATTAACATAAATTTCATCATAAATGTCAACATGAATGTTAATGTAAACCTCAACATCATCGTCAACGAGAACGTCAACATTAATGTGAATATGAACATTAATGAAACGTAAATATCAATATAAATGTGAATGTGACCAAGAATATGAACATCACTGTTAATGTAACTGTGAACGTCTATGTGAACGTCAATAACAATGTCAATGTAAACATCAACGTCAACATCAACATGCAAGTTAATGTGAACATGAACGTCAACGTGAATTTCAACATCAATTTCAACGTCAATATCAACGTGAACATGTATGCCAGTGTCAATGTAAGCATCAACGAATATGTAAATATTAGCATGAACGTAAACGTCAATGTTAATATGAACATCAATGTCAATGTTAACATCAACGTGAATGTTAATGTCCATGTGACCATCAATGTGAACCTTAATATATACGTCAATGTGAACATCAACGTAAATGTGAACGCCATCATTCTCGTGAACATCAATATGAACTTTAATATGAACATCAACATAGACATAAATGTCAATCTACGTATATATGAACATAAACATAAATGTCAATATGAACATAAATGTTAAAATTGAACATCATTGGCAACGTCAATATAAAGATCAATGTAAAGGTGAACGTCAATGTAAACATCAACTTCAAAGTCAACATCAACATCAATATTAACATAAATGTCAATGGCAATGTTAACATCAACGTTAATGTAACCGTAAAATTCAACTTTAAAGTCAACTCACAATCAACGTCAACCACAATGTCAACGTCAATATCTATATCAACATCAGCAAAAATATCAATGTCATCATGAACGTCAACGTCAATGTGAACATCAACGTCAACATAAAACTCAACATGTTGGTGAATGCAAATATGATCATCAACATCAATGTAAATGTGTACGTTAAAAATAAACGTAAATATAAAGGTCAATGTGAACATCAATGTCAACATGAACATCAACGTAAAAGTCAATGTGAACGTCAACGTCAATATAAACGTAAATATCAAGATGAACATTAACGTAAATGTCAATGTTTGTGTGAACGTCGTCGTCAATGTTAACATCAATGTGAATATCAACGTCTATATCAATAAAAACCTGAATGTCAATATAAAGATAAATGTTAGCATGAATGTCAACGTAAACGTTAGTGTGAACGTGAAGGGTAATGTGAATGTCTAAGTTAGTGAATGTCAATTTAAAATGTCAACCTTTACGTGAATGTAAATGTCAACATGAATGTGAATGTCAACGTCAACATAATAATGAATGTTAACATAAATGTGAATATGAACATCAATGTAAATGAGCACGTCAACGTCAATTGGTTGACCTTATTGTTAATGTCAATGTCCACATCATCATAAATGTTAACGACAATGTCCACGTCAATGTCAACATCAATATCAATGTCAATGCCAACGTCAAAATCAACATCAATGACAACATCAACGTGAACATCAAAGTAAATGACAACTTGAACGTTAATATGATAGTCAATGTCAATGTTAACATCAATATAAACGTTAATAGCAACTTCAATATTAACATAAATTTCATCATGAGCGTCAACATGAACGTCAATGTAAACCTCAACATCATCGTCAACGAGAACGTCAACATTAATGTGAATGTGAACATGAATTAAACGTAAATATCAATATAAATGTCAATGTAATTATGAACGTGAACGTGCACTTAAACGTAAATGTCAATGTGACCATGAATATGAACATCACTGTGAATGTAACTGTGAACGTCTATGTGAACGTCATAAACAATGTCAATATAAACATCAACGTCAACGTCAACATGAAAGTTAATGTGAACATAAACGTCAACGTCAATGTCCACATCAATTTCAACGTCAATATCAACGTGAACATGAATGCTAGTGTCAATGTAAGGATCAACAAAAACGTAAATATTAGCATGAACGTAAACGTCAATGTTAATATGAACATTAACATCAACGTCAATGTTAACATCCACGTGAATGTTAATGTCCATGTGACCATCAACGTGAACCTTAATATATACGTCAATGTGAACATCAACATCAATGTGAACGCCATCATTCTCGTGAACATTAATATGAACATCAATGTGAACGTCAACATAGACATAAATATCAATCAACGTACATATGAACATAAACATAAATGTCAATATGAACATATATGTTAAAATTGAACATCAATGGCAACGTCAATATAAAGGTCAATGTAAACGTCAACGTCAATGTAAACATCAACTTCAAAGTCAACATCAACACCAACATTAACATAAATGTCAACATAAATGTCAATGGCAATGTTAACATCAACAGTAATGTAAACGTGAATATCAAGATGAACATTAACATAAATTTTAACGTTTGTGTGAACGTCGTCGTCAATGTTAACGTCAATGTTAATGTCAACGTCTATATCAATGAAAACCTGAATGTCAATGTAAATATAAATGTTAGCATGACCGTCAACGTAAACATTAATGCGAACGTCAAGGGTAATGTGAATGTCTAAGTTAACGTGAATGTCAATTTCAAATGTAAACCTTTACGTGAATGTAAATGTCAACATGAATGATAATGTCAACGTCAACATCATAATGCATGTTAATATAAATGTGAATGTGAACATCAATGTAAATGAGCACGTCAACGTCAACTGGTCGACCTTATTGTTAATGTCAATGTCCTCATCATCATAAATGTTAACGACAATGTCCACGTCAACGTCAACATCAATATCAATGTCAATGCCAACGCCAAAATAAACATCAATGACAAGATCAACATGAACATCAAAGTAAATGTCTACTTGAACGTTAATGTGAAAGTCAATGTCAATGTTAACATCAATATAAACGTCAACATCAACGTCAATATTAACATAAATTTTAACATGAATGTCAATGTAAACCTCAACATCATCGTCAACGAGAACGTCAACATGAACGTCAATGTAAACCTCAACATCATCATCAACAAGAACGTCAACATTAATGTGAATGTGAACATGAATGAAACGTGAATATCAATATAAATGTCAATGTAATTATGAACGTGAACGTGCACTTGAACATAAACGTCAATGTGACCATGAATTGAAAATCACTATGAATGTAACTGTGAACGTCTATGTAAATGTCAACAACAATGTCAATGTAAACATTAACGTCAACGTCGACATGAAAGCAATGTGAACATGAACGTCAACGTCAATGTCAACATCAATTTCAACGTCAATATCAACGTGAACATGAATGCTAGTGTCAATGTCAGCATCAATGAAAATGTAAATATTCACATGAACGTTAACATCAATGTTAATATGAAAATAAACATCAACGTCAATGTTAACATCAACGTGAACGTTAATGTCCATGTGACCATCCACGTGATCCTTAATATATAGGTCAATGTGAATATCAACATAAATGTGAACGCCATCATTCTCGTGAACATCAATATGAACTTCGGTGTGAATGTTAACATAGATAGAAATATCAATCAATGTACATATGAAAATAAACATAAATGTCAATATGAACATAAATGTTAAAATTGAAAATCAATGGCAACGTCAATATAAAGGTCAATGCAAACGTCAATATCAATGTAAACATCAACTTCAAAGTCAACGTCAACACCAATATTAACATCAATGTCAACGTAAATGTCAATGGCAATGTTAACATCAACGTTATTGTAACCGTAAACTTCAACTTTTAAAGTCAACTCATAGTCAACATCAACATCAATGTCAATGTTGATATCAATATCAATGTGAGCAAAAATAACAATGTCATCATGAACGTCAACATCAACGTCAACATAAACGTCAACATAAAACTCAACATGCAGGTAAATGCAAATATGATCATCAACGTCAATGTTAATTTTTCATTCAAAACCAACGTAAATATAAAGGTCAATGCGAACATCAATGTCAACATGAACGTCAATATAAAAGTCAATGTGAACGCCAACGAAAATATAAATGTGAATATCAAGATGAACATTAACGTAAATGTAACCGTTAGTGTGAACGTTGTCGTCAATGTTAATGCCAATGTGAATGTCAACGTCTATAATAATATAAACCTGAATGTCAATGTAAAGATAAATATTAGCATGAACGTCAACATAAACGTTTGTGTGAATGCCAAGTGTAATGTGGATGTCAAAGTTAACGTGAAAGTCAATTAAAATGTCAACCATTACGTGAATTTAAATATCAACACGAATGTCAATATCAATGTCAACATCATAATAAATGTTAACAGAAATGTGAACGTGAACGTCAATGTAATTGAGCACGTCAACGTCAACTGGTCGACCTTATTGTTAATGTCAATATCCACATCATCATAAATGTTAACGACAATGTCGACGTCAATGTCAACATAAATATCAATGTTAATGCCAGCATCAAAATAAAAATCAATAACAACGTCAACATGAACATCAACGTAAATGTCAACTAGAACGTTAATGTGAAAGTCAATGTAAATGTTAACATCAATATGAACGTCAATGTCAACGTCAAAATTAAAATAGATTTCAACATGAACGTCAACATGAACGTCAATGTAAACCTCAACATCATCGTCAACGTGAACGTCAACATTAATGTGAATGTGAACATGAATGAAACATGAATATCAATATAAATGTCAATGTCAATAAGAACATGAACATGCACTTGAACGTAAACTTCAAGGTGACCGTGAATGTGAACATCACTGTGAATGTAACATTGAACGTCTATGTGATCGTCAACATGAATTTCAATGTAAACATGAACGTCAATGTTAACATGAAAGTTTATGTGAACATGAACGTCAACGTCAATGTAAACATCAATTTCAACTTCAATATCAACGTGAACAGGAATGCTAGTGTCAATGTCAGCATCAACAAAAATGTAAATATTAGGATGAACGTAAACGTCAATTTTAATATAAACATCAACTTCAATGTTAACATCGACGTGAACGTGAATGTCCATGTGACCATCAACTTGAACATTAATATATACATCAATATGAACATCAAAGTCAATGTGAACACCATCATTCATGTACACATTAATGTGAACGTCAACATAGACATAAATGTCAATCAACGTACATATAAATATAAACATAAATGTCAATATCAACATAAATGTGAAAATTGAACATCAATGGCAACGTCATTATAAAGGTCAATGTAAACCTCAACATCAATGTAAACATCAAGTTCAATGTCAACCTCAAAACCAATATTAACATCAATGTCAACATAAATGTCAATGACAATGTTAATATCAACGTTAATGTAACCGTAAACGTCAACTTTAATGTCAACTCACAGTCAACGTCAACCTCAATGTCAACGTTGATATCAATATCAACCTCAGCAAAAATATCAATGTCATCATGAACATCAAAGTCAACATGAACATCAACGTGAACATAAAACTCAACATGCTGGTAAATGCAAATATGATCATCAACGTCAATGTTAATGTGTACGTGAAAAATCAACGTAAATATAAAGGTCAATGTGAACATCAATGTCAACATGAACATCAATATAATAGTCAATATGAACATCAGCATCAATATAAACGTGAATATCAAGATGAACATTAAAGTAAATGTCAACGTTAGTGTGAACGTCGTCGTCAATCTTAACGTCAATTAGAATTTCAACTTCTATATCAATGTAAACCAGAATGTCAATGTAAAGATAAATTTTAGCATGAACGTCAACGTAAACGTTAGTGTGAATGTCAAGGGTAGTGTGAATGTCAAAATTAACGTGAATGTTTATTGAAATGTCAACCTTTACGTGAATGTAAATGTCAACATGAATGTAAATGTCAACGTCAACATCATAATGAATCTTAACATAAATCTGAACATTAACATCAATGTAAATGAGCACGTCAGAGTCAATTTGTAGACCTTATCGTTAATGTCAATGTCCACATCATCATAAATGTTAACAACAATGACCACGTCAATGTAAACATCAATATCAATGCCAATGCCAACGTCAAAATCAACATCAATGACAGTGTAAACATGAACACCAACATAAATGTCAATTTGAATGTTAATGTGAAAGTCAATGTCAATGTTAACATCAATATGAACGTCAACATCAACGTCAATATTAACATAATTTTCAACATGAACATCAATATAAATGTCAACATCATCGTCAACGTGAACTTCAACATTAATGTGAATGTGAACATGAATGAAATGTGAATATCAATATAAATGTCAATGTCAATATGAACGTGAACATGCACTTGAACTTAAACGTCAATGTGACCGTGAATGTAAACATCACTGTTAATGTAACTCTGAACGTCTATGTGAACGTCAACATGAATGTAAATGTAAACATCAACATGAACGTCAACTTGAAAGTTAATGTGAACATTAATGTCAACGTCAATGTCAACATCAATTTCAACGTCAATATCAACGTGAACATGAATGCTAATGTCAATGTTAGCATCAATGAAAATGTAAATATTAGCATTAACGTAAACGTTAATGTTAATATGAACATCAACATCAACGTCAATGTTAACATCAACGTGAACATGAATGTCCATGTGACCATCAACATGAACCTTAATATATACGTCAATGTGAAGATCAACGTCAATGTAAACACCATCATTCACGTGAACATCAATATGAACTTCAATGTGAACGTCAACATAAACATAAATGTCAATCTACGTACATATCAACATAAATGTAAATGTCAATATCAACAAAAATGTCAAGGTAAATGTCAGTGTAAACATGAATATTAGCGTTAACATAAACCTCAACATGGTTGTAAAAAATATGATCGACAATGTCGATGTAAACATGAATGTAAAAATCAACGTGAACATAAACGTCAATGTGAACATCAATGTCAACATGAATATCGATGTAAATGTTAATGTCAACGTAAATATGATCATTATTATGAACGTCGAGGTGAATGTTAACAGTAATGACAATGTAAACGTCAGCGTCAACGTTAATGTTAACGTCCGTGTGAACTTGAATATCAATGTCAACATCAATGCAAATGTGAACATCTACGTGAATGTAAACATAAATGTGAATGTCAATGTAAATGTCAACGTGAATGTCAACATTAACATCATTATGAATAATATACTTGAACGTGAATGTGAATAACAATGTAAACGAGCAGTGAACACAAATGTCAGCATCAGCATCAAAGTCAATATCAATGTCAACATAAAAATCACATTAATATAAACGTCAACATCAACATTATCATTCCCCGCGTTACCCTGAGACGCGAACGTGGAACAAAGACCCAAAAGTGATCCCAAGATAACCATACTTTCATGATAATAAACATACTAAAGATAATTAATTGAATGTAGAACCTAAGTCATCATTTAAACTTAAAAAATGGAGAACACCCATATTCTATAACGAAGATATTTGAAACAATGATTTTAATACAAAGAAGTTATTAAGTAAACACTAAGTTGAAACTATCTATGTTTAAAATTAGTGTCTAACTGACTAAAATGATGGGATAGGCCCCAACTGGGTCTAGCAAAAATAGAAACTAAATAACTGAATATTGAAAATGAACCATGATTATGTTCCTCGGAAAATGAGGGCTCGCCAGTTAATATGTTGAACTTGAGATGGAAATCATTCTAAGACCGATTTAGATGATGAGAATCTTAACCTACATCACGAGAAGATGTAGCGCACGTATGCTGCAGTACTTGAAGGTACTTAGAATGTAGGATAGAGTAAAGATGAAATAATACATATCTGAACAAGCACAAAAGACAGTATATAATATCAACATGATATAGATTTTCAATACTGAGATCATTCAATGCAATGACCTATTTGTAACATGCTCAAACTGAATAGTAGATATATTGATAAATGGAAAATGTAGTTGAATCTAACTGATCTGTGGGAGCTACTAATAATCTATAATATAACTACATAAGCTTAATGTCGAGTCCGATGTATACACCCCATCGATATGACCCAATATACCCTAATAGAGGTATAAAGGCATGTTGGTGTGATCACTAAACTAATGTTTACAGAGGGGACTTGCTGTAACATTCCATAAAATGTACTTATCTAGTGAAGAGTCTATTAGGTTTTAAGACTATGTATTGGAGTGCATAAACATCCCAATGACAAATATTGAGTAATATTGGGCATGTTAGATGTAGCAACCATAAAATGACTATGCTAAGTAATGCTTAATGTATCTAGAATGCCAATGATTAGACCGGGTTCACACAAATTGATGCACATAGAACTAGACCACTAAACCTCTACAACAGCCAAGATAACTAACTTGGTAAGTTCGTTGATCTATGAAAGGTAGGGTCCAGCCATGTAGGGCACCCGAATATGATGATTTACCCGGATGAGTCTTAATCTTACTTAAAAGGGGTAATCTTAAGTTTGGAGGTTCTAGGGGTAAATGTTTTTTTCAAGGACAAGGGTAGTATTGTAATTACCCTAATTAATAACTTAATTAATTGATATGGTTAAGGCACAATTGTGGTAGAGGTGGCTGACATTGACCCTTTAAGAAAAATCTTACTCCACCCGGGTTTGAGCCTTGGAGGAAGAAATATTTTATATGATTTAATTTTATTTAGTGAATATATTAAATAAATTAATATCTAATTTGCTGATTTAAGTAAAGGAAAATCATATTTTTAATAATAAAATAAGTAAAATATGAGGAGTCCTAGTTTGACTAAGTCTTCACCTAATCTCCAAATCCTGAGCTAACTCAGTCTCACGTTTCTCTCTACTCTCACCATATTTAGACGCTCAACTTCTGTAAAACAAGTGAACAAAATGAAAAGAAAACATAAAGTTCATGCCCATGTCATTAGGTCTTTGAATGATTTAAAGTATGCATTGGTATGAATTCTGCTAGATTATTTTAGGGCTGGTAGTGATTACGTGTTTGAATGTGTATTAAGAAGTATATAGAACTTAAAGAAGTGTTTCTGAAAATGTTTGATTTGTTAACTTGTAAGTGCACGTATGTAATTTGATATAGTCTCGGCTAACAACATGAAATTTGGCATGATTAAATTGTTGCATTTTAAGTGTATGAAAATGTTTAAAATGTGATGTTCACGTAAGTTCAAGGTTGCTTAATTAAATAAAAATTCTTGATTGAAACTAATCTTGAAAAGTAACCATGAAAACTTACCAAATGATGCACTAGATGTTACATGAAAATTTATCCTAAATCTAACAATTTAAAGTTTCCAGCATTCTTGAAATAATTTTTTTTGCAGCTTACTGTAAAAAGTGAAGTGCCAAAAAAATATTTTTTAATGCTTGAGGTCAATGGGGATTGAACCAAAGACCTCATAATATACAAGGTATAAAAATTAAATAATAAAATGTGGTAAGGGGGATTCATAATTGGATAAAGTTCAAGTGAAAAATTAGAGGGAAAATGAAAGAAAATCACGTGATGCGTGTGGGGTTCAAACCCACAACCTCTTCGACGCATAAAGGAGAAAAATAAATGTCGTAAGTGGGGATTGAACCCACAACCTCTTGAATAGAAGAGAGAGTTAGGAGAAAAATAAAGGAGAAAAATAAATCTAGAGACTTGGAATTGAACACACAAACTCTTGAATAGATAAGAGAGTTAGGAGAAAAATAAAGTAGAAAATAAATGTGGAGAGTGGGGATTGACAACACAACCTCTTGTATAGAAGAGAGAGTTAGTAGAAAAATAAATGAGAAACATAACTGTGGAGAGTGGGGATTGAACCCAAAACCTCTTGAATGGATGATAGTGTTCGGAGAAAAATAAAGGAGAAAATGAATGTTGAGAGTTGGGATTGAACCCACAACCTCCTTGATAGGTAAGAAAGTGAAGATATAAATTAAAACAAATATAATGAGCTTGTGGGTGAATGATCCCACAACATCCTTGACTTAAACAAAAAAGGAGATGAGAAATAGAATGAAAAAATTATGGGGTTTATGGGGATCGAACTAGGGTCCCCCAAATTTGAAAAATATCATTATAATGTTTAAAATAACGTTAAGTGTTGTTCAAGGGATTCGAAATCGGGTTCAATTACCAAATTTTGTATTGACAATTAAGTCATACGTTCGAAAATATTTGATGAATGCTTCCTGTAAAGATCAAAATCAATATCTTGGCATATCTACAAGATGCATAAGTCTTGTAGCACATAATCTTGGGTAAACATGAATCAGTTAAGACAAAGTATGAATGAAGCCCCATGGCTTGTATGTGTGGACTCATAAGTCTAGCATACATTCAAAAGTAAGTGAGCCTAATATGTATGTGATAAATTGATGTAACCCTAGAAGGGTTAAGTAAGAGTGTGAAACACACTCAATGGCCATGTGCATTAGCATATGATTATATGAGCATTCATGTGAAGGGGTGAGTAATTATAAAGAGAAAATGTTTTAAAGTTAATGAATGAGGTGAAAATATGATAAATGGATAATATTAAAGATTAGAGAGATATCAAATGATCCTAAGTAAATGCTACCAAAACATACTCATATATGAGAGTGTAAAGTTAATGAAGAGATGTAACGACCTGTTTAGTCGTTTTGAGCAACAAACTTCAATTCTGGAAAAACAGGCTGAGGCGACGGACCAAACGACGATCCGTCATGGGCACGACGGACCGTCGCAGGGTCTCGTTTCAAAACACTTAAAAAATCTGAAATTGGGTACTGAAAATTGACTCTGTGAACTTCTTGACGGAAAGGCAGGACGGACCGTCACGAAGAATTCAGTGAAAATTCATTCTCTAAACTTTGCGACGACCTGCAGGACGAAACGTCGCAGGTACGACGGCCCGCCACAGGTTGCGCAAATCCCAGGCAGAGTCGGATTTCTGGTGAAGTTTTAAGGGACGTTTTTGGACTATTCTTTCCTTAATTATAGATTTCGTGGGGTTATATTAATAACTAAAATTCTTGAGGGGTTAAAAGAGGTAACCCTAAGTTAATTAGTGGGGTATTATTGCCATCTTTTATTCTTAATTATATACTAATTAGGGTAAAAGAAAGAGGGTTTGAATATAGAAAATAGAAAGAACAAGAGAGAGAGAGAGAGAGAATCGAACGAGAAGGGAGAAACGAAGCTTTGGGAAAATTCTTGCTTGATTCAACTCTTTGGTGGAGGTAGGTTATGGTTTTCATGCTATTCGTAGTACATTCTTAATAGTGAATGATATGTGTTAGTAGTATTGTAAACCCTTCTATATGCTTAATTGTATGTTTGCATGAATGATGTGATTATGTAATTATGAATAAATGAGCATGATGAAGCTATTGAATCCCAAATCTTGAAAAGAAACCCTAATCTACTTTGTTAATGATGATGCCTTGGTATAAAAGAAGGCTTGATGAGTGAAAGTAGTGAGATTAGGGGATCTGGTGCCACGTTCCGGTACCAGGATAGAATATGAGGATCAGAGTGTCACGTTCCGACACCAGGATAGAATATGGATCGGGTGCCACGTTCCGATACCAGGATAGTATATGAGGATCGGAGTGTCACGTACCGACATGAGGGGGATAAAGATAAAGAATCTTGAAAGATATTAATATACTCAATCTAATAAACTTAATTCCCAAACGAGTATGGTATTGAGGCTTGAGCCCTCATGGATGAACTTGATGGTAGTTATTGATGATTATAGTCCTTGTTGTTACTACATGTTGAGTTTTATAGTTGATTTATGATATTACTTGATATATACTGTTCTCTATTTTGAGTTGACCGATGATATCTACTCAGTACCCGTGTTTTGTACTGACCCCTACTTTTATTGTTTTCTTCTTATTTATTTGTGGAGTGTAGCAAACGTGTCGTCATCTTCGACTCAACAGTAATTCAAGCCAGTCTTACTACATCAGAAATTCAGGGTGAGCTAACGCTTCTAGCTTGGACTGGATCTTCTTCTTCAAGTCATGATGCCTTGAACTTCCGGCATGGACTAGCTTCTTATGTATTTTTAGCTTCTTAGAATACTCTTAGTTTAGTAATTTTATTATAGATGTTCTTGTGATGATGACTTCCAGATTCTGGGGATAATGATAAGTTTTTGAGTTATAGAAGTTGATTATTGATTTTACTTATGAGTTTAAGTCTTCCGCATTACTTTCTGTTTATATTATATTGAAATGTTAAGGTTTAGATTGGTTGGTTCGCTCACATAGGAGGGTAAGTGTGGGTGCCAGTCGCGGCCTGGATTTGGGTCGTGACAAGAGACCAGTCTTTATTAACACTCTAATGAAAGTATTGATGTTAATGCATACTTAATACTAATGATGAGACGGGAAATACTCTAATTAGATATGATATCTTCACGACAGAATCCATCTTCCATGATGTATGAGTTGAATGCAATGGAACTTTATACCTAGTAGCGATAAGCTAGCTATGAGTTGTAATGCTCTCCTTTAGGAACAGCGGAGGTTCACGTAACTCTCATGAGATGAGACTGCTCTACATGTATAGGTATCCTTATATCTCCTAGTCTTTGAACCTATACTGCCAATATAGGGATCTAGCAGGGTTTGAGTCCCTATATACGCTAGAATGTTAACGTCAGTATATCCGGTGATTCCACCTCTTTTCGGTGTGGGCAGACACTGGATTTCATGATTCTCAAATCAACTATGTCAATTAATATTAAAGTTCCAACCGAATGAATGTGACAAGCATCAAAGAATAAACATTATGAAATGAACGATACCAAAGTTGTTAGGAAATTATAATTAAGAGGTGAGCTAGACTTAAGTAATGATACTAGGTTATTCTTGGTTTTTGCACAATGGACCCGATGAGAGTCTTACACTACATCGTATGTATGACAGGTGGTTGCACTAGTATATGAAAGAATTAAAATGAAGTACGTATGAATGAATGAAAAAGACTCTGTTTTTGCTATAGAAGGCTCCCTAATTGATGTCCCACATGTTGAGCCCTCATTTTTGGAAGTCCTAATGTTAAGTCCATGATTCGAAGGTATCATGGATTATGAATGAATGATATGGACTATGTGATATGATATGTGTAATATGTTATGTGATGTTTGCAAAATGTTAAGTATGATGATGCATGTTACTCTTATGGCATGACTTTCCAAATCTGAAATTCGCAAGTCAACTGACTTGACTTTCTAAAATTCATATTGATATAAAAGTTCTCTTCTTAATCATGCATGTCAGTGGTGTGTGCTTTGCATATATCCATACTCAATACAAGTGTATACTATTTAGATTTAGGTATCTTCTTTTAGGTGCAGGTAGAACTGTACGCTAGAGTGTACGAGTCGACAATGAAGTTATCTAGACGTGGAGGTTTCATCCATATTTTGTAGGCCCTCATGATTTCACGGATGCTTGCCTGTTATATTCTAGATTAGATGTAGGCTTCAGCCAGTGGAGTATGTTCCACTAGCGTTTCTTTCTCAATTATTTTTAGACATTGTATTGGTACCATTTTGGCAACTTTATATTTTATGATATGACTATTTCATTCAGTTGAGTATCTTGGTATTAGATGGTTATTGTGAATGATTATGAACTGATGTAGAAAAATCTTATATGAGTATGATGTATCCTACAATGAAGTCTATGTATACTACAATTAACTAAAAGTCTCAAATTTTCTGCTTAAATTAAGCTAGATGATGTGACGATGGCATATGTAGGCTTTTCTGCGACCTCTTAGAGGTCAACGAGGCAGGTCTCGTCTACGCTGTAGACTCCATTCGTAAAAAAGTTAGTATCATATCCATAGGTTAAATTCCAAGGATAATAACTTCACATGAACCACATTGAGTAGTTTCTATGTAATGGTAGCAAAATACACCACTATCCTGATTTAGATACTACATGAAGCGTAGGAAACTTCCCATCTTCTAATCTTATCGTGCCTTCTCTGATGTCTTTTTACTTTGGGTTAAGAGCGTATGAAATATTGAAACGCAGGCAGAGAGATTATAGCAGCAGTTGTTGGGCAAATCAAGTCCTCCTCAGGGTCCCGCGGCGCGAATGAAGATGCCTATTAACCAAACTGGGTTGATAGATTGAGAAGTGAGGACAACCTTTTTTCAGGTGTCTCAAGCCATCACCTTACAAGCTCAGGCTATGACACCCCAGGCGGAGCAACAAGGTGTTCCTATGTAGAGCCCACCTTCCAGCACCATGGCTAACTTGTTCAGTGACTTCATGAGGATGAATCCTCCCGTTAAGGGTAGCTATGATGCATCACACCATGTGAATTTACTTGTTTATGGTACATGTCCAAAAAGTGAGAAAAAAGCAGAAAAAGGAAGCACACTAGGGTAGGAACAAATTAAGGCTAGCTGAGGACAATCTTTTAAGGAATTCTAGAATTTCAATCAAAGATAAGACCATGTTTATTAAAAGACTCTCCCACCAATGGGATTGAAGTTCATTCAAAGGTCACTATGATAGGGATCAAAGCCTAGAGTTAAGAGAAATAGTGAAGGAGATACACCTGAGGAGAGGCCAACTTGTAGGAAGTGCGGAAAACATAATGGTGAAGAGTGTGGGAGAGTATTTAACGCTTAATACAGTTGTAGCAAACCAGGTCAATGAATGATTTTGCGTATATGAGAGGTGGATAAAAAGGAAAGGAGAAAGGTTCAACCGAATGGTTCAAGTGAAGAGGCTCCAAGGAGGCAACTGTTATTTGCATTAAAGTTTAGGGGGGTAGGGATAGATACCAATGGTGATGTATCGGGTGCATAGCCTCAATTAGTTTTTCATGTGTATTATTTTATGCACTAGTATGAAGTTAATATGTTGGAGTTATCACGTTTGTTTCTGAGTTATGTGACATATTTGTTTAATTATGTTGTATTCTTTGATGAGACTAGTGAGGAAGGAGTTCCTTAGACTATTAATGCAAAGTTTGTAGTATGTTTCAAAGTTGTGCACGAACCTACTAATATGTGAATAATATAGTCACCAATAAAAAGCATTGAATAGCTTAGGTATGGATTTACTCCTTATGTGTTATGCTACTGTAGACTATCAAACAAGGATTGAGGTTCAAGTTTCCAACTGAGTTAGGGTATAAATGGGAAAGGCGTGGATCAATCAAACAAATCCATATAATTTCATATCTTAAGGCCAACAAGAAGTTTTTTTAAAGGGTTCGATATTCTCCTCCTAAGGTTGGTTTTGTTTAAGAAAATCTATGTCTTAGGGCAATAGTTGACTTGATTTTGTTAGTCCAAAAGGGTATGTGCAATAATTGTACTATGTGAGTTAAAAAAATCCATGTTTGCAGGTCATGTTGATGGTTTTGTACATTCTAGACATGATTTTTGTGTTGCATAAGTTTTGAAGTGCATCAAGTTAAGTGAGATTGAGAAGGAAGTTCCTCTATCTCAAATATGAAGTTAATTGATTTTGTTAATGATATTCTCATGACAACTGTTTAGCAAAATTTTTGTTTATGCCAATAAATTGGGTAGAAATATTATGTCAAAAAAAATGATATAGAGTTGGCCAATGACTAAGTCATACTAATCTTTTCTGGCCAATGTAAATTATGATGTTTCTTGTAAGGCCAAATACATTTAAAGATTTATTTGACAAGTTGTAACTCAATGAACTCATAACCTTGGGTATGCCAATGATTGGAACAAATACAAACATACCGTATGTAAATGAACTTATGAACATAGTAGCACATTCAATAAGTCCTTACAACTTTAATAAAGAATGGTACAAGAGTACCAAATAATGTTTAACAAGATAAGATGAGCAATGGAATAATATAGAAGCTTATGAGTCATGAAATCTACCTAGAATGGGGTGATAAAGGAAGTGATACAAGTTTCATATTATTCTAAGTAATTATGCTAAAGATACTCAAATAAGAGGGTGTTAGAAATCTTGAGACAAGTCTCATTCACACCATAATAATAATGTAAGATTTAAGTTTGCATTCATAAAATAAAGAAAGGGATGACAAGTTATCCATTGAGCTAAGCATACCTCATACTATAAGAAAGATTCCATAATGTATGAGTAAACTATAAAAATTTTAAAATATGATAAATTGAGCAAAGCATCGATAGACTAGCAATCACCTTGTGCAATCACATGTAATCCTCATTAGATGAGACTACAACCATGGTGGATAAGAGTGTCCATAGTCTCCTAGTCTTTAAACAATGGTTCTAGAATAGTTTACTAGCTAGTGGATACACATAAGAAATGTAGGATGTATCCTATTTAACTTTGGCTGGTGAACCACCTCTTTTAACTGTGGGGAAGACACTGGATTTCATGTTAGCTCAGATGATCTAGGTCGGTTATTGCTAAAGATTTCTTTAAAAAAGTTAGAAAGAAAGAATAGAAGTATGTCCAAAGTAAACATGATATCAAAGAAGAAGAAATTCAGGTTCAAAGTTAACTAAGTAAGCAAAAGCATAAGTATATAAAAATTATCAGCCAATAAACATATGCCCCAGTATCTATGTTATGCAAATGATCAAATAGCAGGCATAACCAATAAATATATGCCCCAGCAACTTTATATTATTCAAATGATCAAAGAAAGGGCATAGCAAATAAATATTGACTTATAAAGACTCCATGCCCAAATTAACAAGAATGGAAAGAATATCTTGTAAGTCGGATAGTCCAATCATTTCCTGAGTTTTTTGGATTACTTATATGATTCATTTTCTTAATTGGACTACAATGAATTAATGAACTTATAAGTAAAACATATGTTCAAAGGAGACCATTGAAATACACAACAACAACAAGAAAAGACTGAAAAATAAAATATGTTTGAATTAAGGAGCTCTCGGCCTATGAGGGAGCCAAAAAATATTAATTTTTGTTCGATTTGTTCTAAAAAAAATTTCATGATTCGAAGTTCTTATGTTGATATAGAAAATGAGTTGTGTGCTTTAAAATGCAGGAAAATATGTCATATTCATATCATGATTCATAATTAATGAATAAGGAAAGTAAGGTGACTTCACTATCATAAAAAAAGCATGTTGCTATTGGAAGAGCTTTACTTGATCATGCGTAGTCCTCACGTGTTATGTGCATAGACCTATAGTTAGTAAAAGTGTGTACTAACCCATATACTATTACTATTTTTATAGGTCCAGGTCCTTGAAGCAGATTAGTAGCAGTTGAAGCTTTTTGGACTAGTACCTCCAGACTTTGATAGGTCTTCTTGATTTTGAGAATGCCTAGGCTTTCTTTTCTAGCTTTAGTAGATTAGACATAGCTAGCAGATGTTTTCCCTAGCGTTTTAGTTAAAACATTTGTTTAATATTTTATATTAATGCCGGTTGGCCAACTATTGTTGATATTATTAATTCTCCATTTCAATTGTTCAATCTCTTAAAACATGATTGTTTAGTTTGAGCTTTTAGTATATCACTCTTTTGTAGAAAATATATGAAGTCTAAGTGCACTTTAGTAATATTAAAAAGTTTTAAAAATTTTCCGCTAAATTTAACTATATGATCATGATTAAAGAAAAGAATAGGCTAGTCTGTGACCTCTGAGAGGTTAACGACGTCGGTCTCATCTTTGATCTAGGACCCGAGTGTGACAGTTATACCCTACTTGTTTTGTATGGGACTATTGGGCACGCTGAACCCTAGTCCAACTTGGCATTAATTCTAATCCAACAAAATTTTGAAATTAAATAATTATGAGTTTATATTAATATTGCATAGCTCATAACTGAAAATGCAAACTTAGAATGCAACAATTAATCTGGTAATTATGCATTTATAATTGAGGCATGTTATCTGAAGAAACTGAAATACCTGACCTATCATGTGTAACTCAAGAACTAAAGAAATACATATCCAGGGTGATGAAATCAAGTGATAAACTGAATAATAATATGGAAATTTTATTTGGAACATACAGCTGATAAATTCATGAAGTTTTATAGAGGTTCTAGAAACACTAGGTTCAATCATCATATGGGAATTGAGAATTTGACTGAAAACGAGAGACCCAATGGGTGAAACGAACCCACTCATCACCTACTTGGTGATGAAATTCATAGATAAATATTTATCTTATGGGGATGGAACTGCAGGAACCTTGTTGTGTTCCTGTACTAGTGTTCTTGACCTTTTCGCATCTCTTGCTTCTAATTTTCAATGTTTTTGATTAACTATTTTTCCTAGGTAAGTCTTAGGGTTTAAATGAAGTGGGAAAAGACAAAACGACCCATGAGTTAATTTATGTCGCACCAAACAATGACCTGGACTAACAAGCCATCATTGAATCGATGGTCCATCGTTTGGGTCCGTAGGTTGGGACTGTTCGTTAGGCCATTAACAAAATGGGCATAACTTTTTACTCGGAAGTCTGATCTTAGCAAACTCTGTAGCTATAAAAAGATAATTAAATTATCTATAATTTGATAGGTTATTGTACACCTAATTCATTTTGGTCCTTGAGTTATGATCGATTGAAGTTGACAAAACTGCATTTTCCTCTTGATTGTCTGCTAATTTTCACCTACGGTCATACCTATTATCCGTAGGGCCATCTACGAATGGTACTGGTCAATCGTGGTTCTTGTGAGAGAGTGGGTAATTAGGGTCTTGATCGACGGATAAAGACTATGAACATAGGTCTGTTCGTCGTTCGACATTAAGGCAACTTTTTAGGGCTACATTTTGGGAGAGTTTTAGTCTAATATGACGAATGTAAAGTACGAGCCCTAGGTCAGGCTACGGTCTGTTGATGGTACGTCGATTTCACCTGTAGATTTTTTGAAGAGTTTATTTCTGGTTTGTTCTATATATTGGGTTTTACATTTTCTCCCCCTTGGGAATATTTGTCCTCGAATGATGACTAAACTAGTCAAATAAGAGGGAGAGTGCTACAATCCCTACTACTAAACACTGAAAACTGATTTTCTAACTAAATTGAGTTCTGAGAACATCTAATTACGCTAAATATGCTAGTTCAAATTGAGGGAAAATGATTCTAGGACTTAATTCATGCAGAAATGAAATATGAATAGGAACTATTACCTGAAGATGGAGTGGAATCTAAAGGAAATAGGTGAGGATACATGGCTTTTATGGATGCTTATGCTTCAAATGTAGATCCCTCTATTGACTGACTCCTCCACAAAATCTTTATTGATATGACTTATTTATTATTCAACCTTCTAAATTGAGATCAAGAATATAAGTTGGTACATCCTCGTAAGAAAGACTATCTCTCACCGCCACACTCTATAATGGATATACATGACAAGCTGGATCACCCACATACTTCTTCAAGAGTGTGATGTGGAAGACCAGATGCACTACTGCTGATTCTGCTGACAACTCTTACTCGTATGCCAACTTGTCAATCATTTTCAATATCTTGTAAGGGACTACATATCAAGGATTGAGTTTTCCTTTCTTGTAAAATCTCATCACCCCTTGCATAGCAGACACTTTCAAGAAAACCCAATCATCATCTTGGAAATCTAGTTTCCTTCTCCTTATATCTGAATAAGATTTCTAATGACTCTGGTCTGTCTTAAGTCTCTCTCAAATTAGTTGCACTCTCTCTATATCATAATGAAATTAATGTGTCCCTATTATAGTGGCTTCACATACTTCAAACCAATCAACTAGAGATCTACATCTACGCCCATACAAAGCCTCATAAGGGGCCATCTGAATGCTTGAATTGTAGATATTGTTGTAGGTGAACTCAATCAGTGATGGTGATCATCCCAACTACCCTTAAAATCGATCAAACAATATCTCAACATATCCTGTAGGGTATGAATTGTACGCTCTGCCTGTCCATCCGTTTGTGGATGAAATTTTGTGCTAAGGTTAACTTGAGTACCAAGAGCCTTCATTAAAGAATTCCAAAAACGAGAGGTAAATCGAGGACCTATATTTGAGATGATAGACAAAGGAACCCCATGCAACCTTACAATTTCATTAATCTAAAGCTTGTCATATTCCTCTGCCGAATCTATAGTCTTGTACGCTTAAAAGCGAGAAGACATAGTCATCCTATCAACTATCACCCAAATTGAGTCATGTTGTCTGCAAGTATGAGATAACCCAATGATTAAATCAATGTGGATTAGTTTCCACTTCCTAGTAGGAATATTGATCTCTTAAGACATACCTCATGGTTTATAATGTTCTACCTTGACTTGCTGGCAAATGGTGCACTTACTAAAAAAATCAACTATGTCCTTCTTCATGCCATTCTACATATAGACTTCCCATAGAAAGCGGTACATCTTAGGGTCACCTTGATTAATAAAATACCTGGAGTTATAGGCTTCTGCAAGGATATGATTTCTCAATTCAGCTACATCATGATCACACAATATACCCTTGTAGCTAAGTACACCATCTCCTTCTTTGGAGAAAACCTACACTCTCTGACTACACCCTTAAGTTCAAGCAAGATTGGACCAATGTCTTGATTTTCCTTAACCTCCACTACAAAAGAAGATTCTGCCCCATTCTTAATTGATCCATCACTATCTAATATGCTCATATGATGAACTCCTAACCGACCAAGCCTGTGAACATCCATCACTAGATCCTTCCTTTCATTCTCAACATGGGATACAGTACCCATATATAATCTACTAAGATCATCTGCTACTACATTCGCCTTACTAGGATGATAATACACCATCATATCATAATCCTCAAGTAACTCAAGCCATCTCCTCTGACAAAGGTTCAACTCTTTCTGAGTGAACATAGAGTGAAGTCTCTTATGATAAGTGAACTTATCTGCATAAATACCATGAAAATGGTGTCTCCATATATTGAGTACAAATAATACTACTACAAGATCGAGTTCATGAGTTGGATATTTCTTCTCATGATCTTTGAAATCTCTAGAGACATATGCTATAACCTTATGTTGCTGCATCGACACACAACCTAGGACAACTATGGATGCATCACTATAGATCACATAACCATCAGAACACTCTGGTAGAGCCAAGAAGGAAACTGTACTCAATTTTGTTTTCAATTCTGCAAAAAATTTTTGACAATAAGCTGACCATTGGAACTTGACCAACTTCTGAGTCACCCAAGTAAATGGTGAGTCAATAGATTAAAATACACCCATGAACCTTCTATAATAACTCTCTAGACCTAAGAAACATCTTATATTTGTAGCATAGGTAGGTTTGGGCCATTATTTCACTACTTCTATCTTACGTGAAGCCACTCGGATCCACTTGTTAGATATAATGTGACTACAAAAAGTAACGGATAGCAACCAAATGTCTCATTTTTTAAACATAGCAAATAACTGGCTCATTTACAATCTGTAGAACAATTCTCAAAGGACTCACATGTTCTTCCTCATTCCTAAAGTAAGTGAGGATATCAGAAAAAAAGATGATAAAGAACAAGTGTAAGTTTTGTGCGAACATTGTTTTAATCAAATCCATGAAAGCTGAATGAGCATTGGTTAGCCCAAACAACATAACTACAAAATCATAATGACCATACCGATCCAAAAGATTGTTTTTGGAATGTCACTATCTCTGACTGTAAGTTGATGATAACCCAATCTAAGGTCCTTCTTTATAAATGACTAGCACCCTTGAAGTTGTTCAAACAAGTCATCAATCAAGGGGATGGGATACTTATTTTTAATAGTGACCTTCTTCAATTGTCAATAGTCTATGAACTTTCTGAATGAACCATCTTTTTTCTTTATGAAGAACACTGCGCACGCCATGTTGAAGTAATAGGTCTTATACATAACTTATCTTGAATGTCATTCCACTTATTTTTTCAACTCCTTAAGTTTTGTTGGACTCATTATGTATGGAGGAATACAAATAGGCTGGGTATTTCGAAAGAGAACAATTCCAAAGTCGATTCCCCTTTTTGGAGACTCTCTAGGAAGATCACAGACTACAAGATCTTACTCAGGAGTTGGGGTTTTAGTGCTGGAATGTTTAACCCGAACTACATTAAAGATATTACCCTTGAAGATTATCTTTTTAAGATTATAATAAGAAATAAATCGACCCATAGGAATTAAAATACTACCCTTCTACTCTAATTGGTTCAATTGGAAACTGAAAAATGAACAATCCTAGTTCTACAATCGACTTAGGCATATTAGGAGTGTAAAAAATGCATGACTGTAAAGACATCGAAGTCTACCGTGTCTATATCTACAAGATCTCTTGAGGTGACTTTCTAAGAGACTGTGATACGATAATTTTTGTATATCTTTCTAGATATAACTGGGCACCAACAGGGGTAGATACTAAGAAAGGTTCTGAGAGAGTTTCACAACTAACACTGAATTGGAATACTATGTAAGGAGTTAAAAAATTAAGAGTGACCCCTGGATCTAGCAATGCATAAACAACAAGTTCAAATACTCGTAATGTACCACTGAATTCTTAAGGAGAATCTTCCTTATCCTGGCGAGCTTGAAGACCATACAACCTATTTTAGCGCTGACCTCACCTGTACTAGTTGAGTTACCCTGCTGAGTCGGGCGACTTGTAGTCGTTGATGAAGTTGTAGCCTTAGCTCTTCGATTACCACCTCTTTGACCCTTTGTAGAAGGACAATTGTTAAACATGTGACCTGACTGACCGCACCTAATGCATCCTTTTTTTTCTGTGCGATTCTTGTCCGGATGGTTCTTAGCACACTTAAAGCAAGTGGGGTTAGTCTTGGGGCCTGAAAAACATACTGAAGACTTAGAGCCATGTTCTATAACCTTCTGGTCAAACTTGTTCTTGGATGATGGAACACTGTCTTATGAAGGAGTTGGGGCTGAAAAATTCTAGTAACTCTGTGAGCGATTTCCACCACCTGATTTCTACAGAGTTGTCATACTTACCATACCTAACCTTTTTATTCTCTGTGGCCTTTTCCTTAAACTTATTACCCTCAACTTGCTGACCATGAGTAATAAGCCTAGAGATACTCATATCTCCCATTAACATAGAATTTCTACACTCAGTTTTCACCAAATTTTACACTCCATACAAGAACTTATTCATCTATATCTTAGATTCAACAACCATATAAGAAGATTAAACGTAGAGTTGGTTAAAATTCAGCCCATAGTCTTAGTCCGTCATGTTTCCCTGGCTTAAGTTAATGAATTCATGAACCTTTGTTTCTATAAACTCTAATGGGTAGAACCTGTACAAAAAGGTCTCACAAAAACTAACCCAAGTAATAGGAGTTGTATATGTACCCCTATTTTTCATCAAGTGAGAGTACAAGAGATGATCAACATCCTTTAACTTGTATGATGTCAACTTAACCCACTCATTCCCAGTGACTTGCTTCACCTAAAAGATCTTCTTGATCTCATCCAAGAAATTTTAAGGGTCCTTATTAGTTTGTGATCCTAAGAACTCAGGCGGATTCATCCTAACAAAGTCACGGGCCCTTGTTGATGTTGATCTATCATTTACATTCACAGGATCGTGAACCCGATTGTTTTGCTTGGTCATTCACTAAGAAAACATCTTTATAGAATTTCTGAGCTCAGCATAAGGGACTTCGTGATTTGGGAAGGGAGGGGTTGCGTTTGCATTCCTAGCATTCCCATGCTTAGCATTAGCTCTATGAGAAGGCATGAACTAAAATATAGAACTACAAGCTAGTGTGGAATAAGATCATACCTTACACACAATAAAAATAAAAATAAAGTGAAGTTTTCTCAAAACCCTTTGTATCCTCCCTCTCATCATATATGGTGCACTTCAAACGCATGAAAAGGACGCTACGTTCTGTGTCTTTTTTGACAAACTAGGATCCTTAACCCTAGTGCTCTGATACAATATTTTTCATTACCCAAGCTACCCCTAAGATGCAAACACGAAACGATGGACTACATGTGATCCAAGTTAACCCTGCTGGCATGATCATGATCATACTAAAGATACCAAACTGATTTGGAATCTAAATCATCATTTAAACATAAAATATAGCGAACACCAATGGTCTATTACTATGATATTTGAAACAATGAGTTTAATACAAAGAAATTATTAATTCAACACTAAGATAAAACTAATTATGTCTTAAAAAATCCTATAACTGACTACAAATGCTCGGACATGCCGCAACTAAGTCTAGCAAAAACATAAACTAAATGACTAACTACTAATAGTAAACTTATGACTTTTATCCTCGGAAAATGAGGACTCACCACTAAATCATTTGAATTAGGGACAAAAAATTGATCTAGGTGTTCAGATCATGAACCTACATCACGAGAAGATGTAGCGCATGTATGCATCAATACTTGAAGATACTAAGCATGTAGGATAGAGTAAATCTGATATAATACATAATTGAACAAGAACCAAATAAAGTATATAAGCTGAACATGGTATTGATTTGTAGTGCTTATATAACTGAATGCAATGACCAATTTGTAACATGCTGAAATTGAATACTAGATATACTAATAAATCTTAATTATCTATTGGACCTACTAATAACCGATAGTAAAACCACATGAGCTATATCTAGAGTCCGATGTATACTCCCCGTCGAGAGGACTCAATATACCCTACTAGAGGTATAAAGACATGCTGGCTTGATCACTAAATTGATGACCAAAGAGTGAATATATGACCTACTATGCTAGTAGTTCAGGGACTATTGAGTACGTTGAACCCTAGTAGAACTGGTTATAATGCTTCACCTAATGAATAATCAAACTAAATGATTATTATTTATTTAAATATTAGATAGCTCTAAACTGAACATGCAAACTGAGAATGCAAAAATTAATCTTGTTAATATGCATTTATAACTGAGGCATGTATATCGGAAGTAGCTGAAATTTCTGACCTAGTTTGTGTATTTCAAAAACTAAAGAAATACATAGCTAGGGTTTTGAAATTCCTGCGATAAACAAAATAATGACATTAAAATCTGATTTGGAACATATAACTAATAAATTCATGAAGTTTTGTCGAAGTTCTAGAAACCCTAGGTTTAATCATGATATGGGAATCAAGTCTCTGGCTTAACACTAGGGACCAAATGAGTGAAAGAAACCAACTAGTGAAATCCCAAATTTTTGTTGTTGATGTTCAAGGAGAAATATTTAGATATCGGGGATGGAAATTCTAGTAACTTGTTGTGTTCTTAAACTGGCGCTCTTGACCGTTTTATCCTCTTTTGTTTTTAACATTCTATGTTTTTTATTAATTATTTGACATAGGTAAGTTTAGTTATGTTTGTAAGCTTAAGTTGACTAAAATATGATTATTTAGGGTCAAAACGACATATTTTAGTTTTAATTAAAGTGGAAAAAGACTAAAAGACCCCTGAGTTGATTTATATTTTACCAAATGACGACTTGGACTAACATGCCATTGTTCAATTGACGGTCAGTCAATTGGATGCGTAGGTTTTGTATGATTTAAAGTCATTTCCTAAAAAAAGCATAACTTTTTAATTAAAGGTCTTATTTTAGCAAACTAGGTGGCTATGGAAATATAATTTAATTATCTATCATGTCATAGTGTATTAAACAGCTTATTTATTTTGTGATAAAAATTATGATCAATTGAAATTCACCGAACTATATTTTCCTCCTTATTGTCAGCTAATTTTCACCTACAGTCGTACGTATGATCCGTAGGTCTACCTTCGTACTATAGTGGTCAATCGTGGTTCTTTTAAAAGAGTAGTTAATTGTGTTCTTGATCGATTGACACAAACTAAGGACTCTAGTCTGACCTACGGACCATATGTGTCACATCCTAAGACTAAACCCTAGATGTTGAAGTACAACATCGGACTGTAACCGGTGTACTCTACCTATCGAAGGTCTTATACAAACCATGTCATAATATTCATCGACTAAACATAGTAAAAAATAGTGAGGAATTAAAAAATTTCACCAAATATGATATATTCTTTAAAAAATCTTCCATGTAAAGCAATAGGAAATACTATGTCTAAATCTTATCATATTAAGACGCAAGAATACTTTGGACACGGTCCATACTTCCAATTAAAAATAGAGAAATACTTAGTCTATTACAATACTTTTAATTGAAAATAGAAAACACATATATTCCCTCGAGTGAAATGACGACCTACTTTAACTTCTCTTGAACGATGCTATGGTAAAAGTTTTCACTTCCCAAAAAGCTGCTAACCTTCCAAAAACTATAGGTATGGGTAAAAGCGTTGAGTTAGTAAAACCATATGTACTAAGTATGGTATTATTATGCATGAAAATCAGGAAAATATGCATCTTTTGTTTTAAAATCATATTATAATTATAAGGACATTATTAACAACTTAGAAACACATAAGATAACATTCAACCGAAGATAATTAATTTTTAACCCACTTTATAGTGACCTAAACTCACTGTTACTCTGAATTTTTTCACTGTATTGTGAAGTTGCAAACCTTAACTTTAGACATTCTTTATCATGTACTTATGACACACAAAGATATCCTAAGATTTACTTAATTCACACAAGGAGTGACCAACCGTACCTTAAGATCACTTATAATCAGTCATGTACACACATACAAAGTACAAAAAACATCAAGGTAAGATTCTTCTATCTAAGGTGACTCTAAGTCTCACTAGAGTGAGTTGTGAAGTGACCTACCGTAGAATCCCTCAAACTCACACTTAAGAGATCGTATAGACTCCCTAGAATAGAATTATTCTCATTAAACACACCAACACATAAATGATATGACATTCTCCTATTTAAAAGCTATCAAATGACCTACTTAAGTAAATCAAGAAGATAACGTTCGTACTGGCCTCTTCAAGATTATGTAAATAGTCCTTAAAACTACAATAAGTCTTACCGTATGTCCACAACCCCAAACATCTTCCCTAACTATAGTCATACTTTAGACTTCCAAAGATAAGACATGATTAGGTACATATTCACATATTAGCTAAGGAATCCTTAAGTTACTTTAGATTAGGTACATATTCATTTACATACTTCATAACCAAAGTCATTAGTTCATTATTTCATTAAGAATCATACATCACATAAAGGACATTTAAGTAATAGTCTTGGACAAGACCTAAGAACTCCAAGTAACATCTTCAAAGTCTATTGTGAAATCTGTATATAGCATCCTATACAACTACCTAAGCCTCATAAACTTATCGAATGCTATTAGGTGTGGCATATGATGTGAATAGGAAATAACCGACATACGCCGTGATAGCAACACATGGAATCCAAAGTTCTATCCTACTCCGATGAAGTTGTTTTACTTGCAAAAGTTAGAACTTAGACACATCCCATGTAGGCATATGGTTAAGAAATATGAAGGGTGTACTTTGTAATCTAGCGTCACTCTTTAACTAGTTCTACTTCTCATTACCATACTCACTCAGTTGTAGCCTTTTTTCTCATAGAGTAATTAACATATTAGGTTCACATAAAATGGTTCCATAACAAGTTCATAACCCAATCACATATAGCCTACAAAAGAATGTCCAATAGGGCTACCTCACAATGGCGACAAAAGGCTCCTGATGACGTTCGTAAGGATTAATATGATGTTGTTCCAGCGAATTAATCTTATTTCTATAATCCATTTACTTTGAAGGATACCATTAAGGCTTACGACTTCAACAATCTTAACCTGTGAACATAGTAAAGGTTTTCACATAAAAGACTCGCTTAAGTACATTATGGTCGGGTGTGATTCATACATTCAAGACTAAGAGTTCTTACACAGTAAATAAAGACATAAAATATTCCTTATCATATATGCATCAAGCAAGGGACACAAATCAACCAAGACAAGACACCAATTACTGTTCTTTTAACTTATAATGCAAGTCATTCTAGAAGCACCTAGAAACAACCTAAAATCTTCAAGTCATTTTATATACTATTATAACAACATCAATGAAATCCACATAGACTCATATAGCCAATTAAGAATAACCAAGACTTAACCCTAACACTACGCGTATAATATCAAATCCATAGTCTAACATGGTCACCTAAGACAACATGAATTGAAGAATACACATATGAATTCATATGTAGATTTACATTGTAATGCTTCACAAAATCAAACTACACAAAAAGTCATATCACTTCAAATAGTTGTAAAATAGGACAAGCTCATCATATTGCATAACATGACGCCGACAAGGGCACATCAATTGCAAGTAAAGCACATAACACTTCCACCATAAGTGGACCATACAAATCACAATTGAATTGAAATATAAATAACATCAAATAATAGGAAACAGGGCAGCATACCCTCACTTCATCCACAACACTTCAATCCCAGAGTCAATTTACTCTATTCAATAACACAAGACCCTTACCCAAGACCATCACCAACAATTCACCATAAAAACTACAATGATCAATGAACTAGGTAAAATCAATGTAAATTTATCAATTTAGTACAACCTATACTTAAATTTACAACAAATATTACTAATGAATAGCTCATATTAAACTACATAAGAATTCATCAACATTAGATCAGTATCAAGTAACTCAAAACATCGTACTAAACAATGGTTAATCAGATTCACAGGTTCATAGGTAATTTATATTAAAATAATTAATACTATATAAATTGAATAATTGTTAAATGTTTAGAAATATTTAATGCAAGAACCCATGGAAGAATTATTAAATTGGACAATTCAACTTTAGAAATCTTAGAAAACATCTTAACAATTGGGGCTCCCTTTTGAAGAGAGTTTCACAAATCTGTATCCATACCTTGTTGAATCTAATTCTTCACTTTGATGAAGAATTTCCACTCCAAAAGACACCTCCAAGATGTTCCTTAATTTTGGAATTCAATAGAGACTTTTGGATTTCTTAAGGTAAATTGCGGTTTTTATTTGGAAGAATGAAATATTCATAGTGTTAAGCACTTTTATACACATTTAAAATACCCAATATAAACCTTAGGAACAGACAAAGTCTCTTTTTGGAAGTTGGGTGGATTTACAAATTGACCCCTAGCTTGGCAGTGAAACTACACACAGGGACACGCCACGGACGACTTCACCATCGACAGGGCGTAGGAAAACTTATGGTCCATGCTGGAAACCATCGATAGGTTCAGAGGCTTGGAGAAGGTAGCCTTGCCACCTAGTATAAGTATTTACCTACGACCATCAACCACCGACCGTTACTAAACTACTGGATGTCGATTGTCTTCCGTAGTTTAGGCTGTCTAGGGTAATGTTGGCCACCAACTTGTGTCCTTCCTCAAGGACCCTTGGATGGTTCTTGGGAATAATTTCCTGGAGGTTTCCAACACAACTACAATCATTTATGACTTTATCACCTCTCACATAAATTATCCAAAACGAACACGTAAAACTCCACGAAACATTCCTAGACTCACAAGGTCATTTCAAGGCACATCTTTCGAACGTCATGGACATTCATGGACGTTTGACCTCCGAACTCCACAAAACAAGAAAAACATCATATATATAATATACTAACTAATTTAAGGACACTAAAACTTCATGAATCACATGTAAACACATAGAAAAAAGTATGAGGCACGTAAGTGACTTAGTCGTCGAACGTGTTGGTCGTCCTCTAACGTTTGACTTTCAATGCACTATATATTATACCTATTTAGGACGTTATAACATTATTACCGACCTGTTAGGCTGTAGTTCACCTTAGTCATTTTCGGGGTCTTATAATCTCCCCCACTTTGACAACATCCATCGTCGAATGACACTTGCCACTCTCTGAACACTTAAATAAATAGATATTTAAGTAGAATATAATAACCAAAACCATAAAAAACATAACCAATAAGAAAACATCAATTTCATGTAGTCAAGAGACTTACAACACAAGAAGAAAGTAGAAGACAATTCCTTAACTCATTATGGTTCAAACTCACATGCTTCATTCTTAATTTCAAAAACTAGTTTTATATTCAATTTACTACTCATATAAATCAGTTCCAACCGCTTTTTAAAAATCTAGACAAAACAATCAAATAGTAAATTTTACCAAATTTTTACAATGAACAGTTTTCCATGCTATAGAGATTTTACCATTTTTTTTTAAAAATCAAATTTTTGGGAAATTCATTATATAAGCATGCTATGAAAAGTAACATCATAAGAACACATCTTAAAACATAATCATAACTTCATAAAATACACAATGGAAGAAGTTAATGAAATTCAATTACAACAAAAACTCTTAAACATCATGCACATGCAACATACTTCTATACGATTCTATCTCATTTACAAACTACATTGACTTACATAAAAGGAACTCATATTAAAACAAGAAAGAGATAACATACCAAAATCATCATTACTATAATCCGGCTTCTCCCCTCTAGAGAGGAGTGCATAAAAATGCCTCTTTGTTGGAGAATCATCCTTTGAAACACTAGGAACTACTTGGTTACCCTCTCTTCCTCTAGAAGAAATCATAGGACAATCTCTCACCTTGTGTAACAATCGTTAAAATGGCTATCCTAACTAATGATTAATGTACATAGAACGCCTACCATTAGACCGGGTTTGCACGAATTAATGCTCGTGTAACCAGATCTTTGAACCCTTACGACAGCCAAGAAACATACTTGGGGAGTTATCTAAGATTGGAAAAGGTTGATCCACACATGTACGGCTCACGAATATGAAGATATACTCGTATGAGTCTTTATTGGAAATAACAAAGGCAAATCTTATGTTTGGAGGATCTAGGGGTAAAATAGTCTTTTTCAAGCCTTAGGGTAGTATCAAAACTATCCTTAATATATAATTAATTATTAAATTAATATGTTGTAGGGGCATTCTTGGGAGATAGGGCCGAAAATTTGCTCTTAGAGTGAAGTTTTGCTCCACCCAGGTTCAAACCTAGGCGGAAGCGATGATTTAAACTGTTTTTATTTAAGTTTGTAAATTTATGGAATTAATTAATATTTATTATTTATTGGATTAATTAAAATTAAAGGGGAATGTTTTTTAATCATTAAATAAAACTTTATTTGACGAAGTCGTATACTAGACTACAAAGACTAATAAAACTCTAGCTCTCTCATGTCTATGTCCTCAACATTCACGATCATTATCTTTTCCCATTCACGTTTATCGCTACCAAATAACATTCAATAACGTAAAATTTACCAACGTTCCTCACACTTGAAGAACTCACACGAAAATATAAGAAAAAAATGTGAATCAATCACATAGGCAAAGAGAAGGTTTTCCATCGAGTGGATGTTAGAATTTTGGTGTTTGCCGTGTGTTTAAAGATTCTTTTGAGCATCAAGTCGAGGTTGGAACATCAATATTGTTTGGGTTCTCTTATTTCTTGGTCCTTTACACAAGAGACACCTAATGTTCAAACGAATTTATTCTTAAAAACTAGGGTTGTTCCATGTTGAATGTCCCTGCCTACAACTCCCAATGATTCGTACGTTGGGTTTGTTTGCTGGTAGAGATTAGTCGTGTCTTGTGTTTTCATGGGAATATTTTCATGTATGTGTGTTTGAAATCGTATGAACGATCACCTATGTGATCAGAAACTTTGTGAATGTGTGTGCAATGTGAACCACGACTATGTACCTTAGGTTTAACGCTCTAAAATGTGATGTTAGTTCTTTGTATTTCATGAACACATGTTTATGCAAATTGTGATGTAATGTAGTGATCCTAATTGAGTGCAATTATTTACCCAATGAAATCTGGAAAATGCACCTAAAGAACTCACTAAAAACTAGTTAAAACGTCTAAATAATTAATGTTAAAGAACTGAGAAAGTAAGTTGCAAAAAATGTCTATCATCTTGTCAATGAGTTTCGGCCAAGCTATGGGAATTCTCATGCTATGAAAAAATGAATTAAAATAAGTGAGATCACTTGGGATTGAACCAGTTACATCACAATCTTATAAACAATGAAAATAAAGAAGTAAAAAGGAATGTGGAGAAGGGGATTCAAACCATGGTGTTTGCTTGAAAATAAAGTACGAAACTAAGAAATAAGAGGAGTGGGGTTCGAACCATCAACCTCTATGTCAACCCTTAGGAAAACTGAGGAGAAAATAACTGTGAGGCGTGGGAATCGAACCAAAGAGCTCTGGAAGAAAAAGTAGAGTTACATGAAAAATAAAGTGAGGTTGTGGGTGTTTGATCCTACAACCTCATAGACAACTCGAAGAAGCCAATATAAAAAGAAATTAAAATTAAAAGGGGCTGTGGTGGGTTGATACTACAACTCCTCGGCCAAGAAAGAGAAAATGTAAAAAAAGGAAATTAAAATAAAATGACGGCGTTGGGGCTTGATCTTCGGTTCCATTGCCCAAATGTCTTATTAATACATAAGTCATACATGAATTAAATATTCAAGATTAATGCTACCTACTTAGATCAAAATCTAGATCTTGGCATACATTCAAGATGGATAAGTATTGTATCACATAATATTAGGAAGAAATGAATCACTTAAATGAATTATGAACAAAACCTCATGTCTTCTATGTATAGACCCATAAGTCTAGCATACATTTAAAAATAATTGAACCTAATATGTATGCATTGAAATGATATAACCCTAAAAAGGTTAAGTAAAAGTGTAAAATACACTAAATATCCAAGTGCATTGGTACATTACGAAATGAACATTACAAGGATTAAACCCTAGAAGGGTTAAGAGTGTGAAATACAGTAAATGGCCAAGTGCATTGGCATATGATGAAATAAATGTTCACGTAAAAAGGGTGAGTAATTATGAAGAGAAAATGTTCTAATGTTAATGAATGTGGTGACAACATGAAATGAGGTAATGTAAAAGTGTGATCAATCTCAAATAAGCCTAAGTAAATATTACCAAAACGTACTTACCTATGAGAGAGTAAAGTTAATGAAGAGACTAGTATCTATAAAAACTCTAATTAAAGTATTGAGATTCAGTTGAAACTAATGATGAGTTGAAAATTTATCTATTGCGCAATGATGTCCTCATACTAGAAGCCAACTTCCATGACGTATGAGTTAAATGTAATGGAACATTATACTGAGCACCGATAGACTAGCTATTAGAGGTGATGCCTTCTTTCTGGAAGGGCGGAGGTGCATGTATTTCTCTTGAGATGAGACCATCTGGCATGTCGGGCATGGGTCTCGTTATATCTCCTAGTCTTTGAGCATATACTACCAATATATGGATCTGCCGGGGTTCAACTCCCATATACGCTAGAATGTTTTGGGTCACTTTGGCTGGTGATTCCACCTCTTTATGGTGTGGGGCACACACTGGATTTTATGATGCTCACATGATTTATGTCGGTTAAAGTTAAAGTTCCCCATAAATGAATGAGGTCAGCCTCAAATGATGCACACAATGAAATGAATGTTACAAAAGATGATAGGATAGGATAATCAAGAGGTTATCTAGACTCATGTAATGACGCTGGGTCATTCTTTATAATTTCACAACAAACTCGATGAAATCTTAAACTACAACATAGGTATAACTAGTGTTCACACTAGCCTATGAATAAAATGAAATAAAGTACGTATGGATGAATGAAGCAGACTCCGTGTTTGCTAAAGAAGGATCCTAGTTGATGTCCCATATGTTGAGCCCTCTTTTTGGAAGGTCTTGATGTCATGTCCATGATTCAAAGGTCTTATGGCACATGAACGATTGATATGAAAAATGTTATGTGTTATATGCATTATGTTATGTGCTATATGCAAGATGGTATATGGTGTGTGCAATATGATAATTATGACGGTGCATGTTACTCTCACGCAATGACTTCCCTAATCAAAATTTGGAAAGTTCACTCACTTTCCTAGTTTATTTTTTGGAAAGGTCACCAACTTTCCTAATCCTAGTTTAGCAAGTCCACTAACTTGTCTTTCCATAATAATGTTGATCGGAAAGAGTTGTTCTTAATCATGCATGCCATTGGTATGTGCTTTAATATAACCATACTTAGTACAAGTGTGTATTAATCACATAAAATTCTACAATTTTATGTGCAGGCACAGGTTGACGCTAGATCTCACAAATTGATGTTGCAAGTATACGGACGTGGATCTTTTTGATGGACTTGGTAGGACCACATGATTTCAAGGGTGTCTACCATTATTATCTAGCTTAGATGTAGGCTATATCTAGTGGAGCATGTTTCACTAGTGTTTCTTTCCTCTTTTGTTCAGACTTTGTATTGGTGGCATTTTGGAAAAAATATATTTAGTAAATTAAATTTTTCAATTCATTCATCTAGCGTTGAATTCTCTATATCATTTTCAGATTATTATACTTATTTTTGTTATTGTTCGGTTATGTTTTATTTAAGATTTAGTTTATCCTACATGCTCATTACCTTTCTAGTACTGACGCATATGTTCGCTACATCTTCTCTTGATGTAGTTTAAGGTTCTTAACATCCACATATCGCATAGATCGATTTCCGATCTTCAGTTCGGCAGATTCAGTAGTGAGCCCTAATTCCTAAAGCACAATAGCTATGAGTTTATTTTCAGTATTTAATCATTTAGTTATAGTTTTTTGATATATTTAGTTGGGGCTTGTTTCAGTATTTCTAGTGTAGTTTAGCGGGTATGTTCAGACATTGTTAGTTTTTGCTTAGTATTGAGTTAATATTTTCTTTGTATTAAACTCACTGTATATATCAATCATAGAATATGGCTATTCCATATCTTTTCAGTTTATATTATGATTTATCTTCCACAACAATTTACATTTTATAGTATGCTCATGATCATTCTAGAAGGGAAGCTTGGGTTCATTTCTGATCTTAGGTTCCGTGTCTGCGTCTCGGGGGATGTATAAAAATCTACTCTAAGTAGAGTCCCTTTCATGGATGTGAAGTGAAAAACATATAATGATAATGAGGTTATGAAGTATTTTAGGAAAACTTCACTTTCTTGTCATTCTTATCGTGCTTAAGGTGTTATTTTATTCCACTCTAAAATAACATTCTACATTTTATATCATGCCTCCTCGTAGAGTTAATGCTTAGAAAATGGATGCGATAAATGAAAAGTAGCTCCTCCGATCCTAGATCAGGATGTCTCCAATGTTGAGTCCAGAAATGCTATATAGGTGGTTGTTCAGAGTGTGACACACCAGAAAATGGGGTTCATTCTCAGATTAATGCAAATGCTAAGTCAAAAGCAACAATTGTCCGTTACATTGTTAGGATGATTCTGCCTTAATTCTTAAGATCACAAACTAATGAGGATCCTCAGAATTTGTTGGATAAGATCAAGAAGATCTTTGAGGTAATGCAAATCACTAGGAATTATCGGGTTGAGTTAGCATCATTCCAGTCGAAGGATGTTGCTCATATCTTGTAAACTCAATGGAAGGAAAATAGGGGCACAGATGATGCTTCTATTACATTTTATTGCATTAGCGAAACCTTTTTGGACAGGTTTTTCCAATAGAGTTGAGAGAAGCAAAAGCCCAAGATTTCATGAACTTATGGCAGGGTGACATAATAGTCCAAGAGTTTGGACTAAAGTTTAGTCAAATCTACTAGTATGCTCCTCTCATGGTGGATTACTCCAGGGATCAAATGAATAAGTACTTATATGGAGTGTCTAATTTGGTGCAAACTTAGTGCAAAAATTCTATGTTACTGGGAGAAATGAACTTCTCTAGGCTTATGATTTATGTTCAGGAGGTTGAGGGTGATAATATTATGGAGCAGGATAAGAAGGCTATGACTATTTTCAGCAGAAATCGGATGGTGGAAATCTCTCATAAAGGTAGAATAAGTTTTCAGCTCCAGCCCCTTCATAAGCTAGTGTTCTATCCTCCAAGAACAGGTATGACCAAAAGTGTAGAACACCAGGGTCTAAGTCTCGCACAAGTGTTTAAGGAACCAAGATTTACCCCACATGACCTATGTGTGGTAAAACCCATCCAAGCGAGTGTCTCCCAGCAAAAATAGGATGCTTTGGGTCCGGTTAGTGTTGTCACATGTTGATGGATCGTCTTTCTAGACAGGTCCAAGGAGGTAGTATTGGTAGACATGAGTCTACAACATTAGCAGCACAAAAAATTCACCCGACACAATAGGGTAACTCATCTAGTACAGGTGGCAGTCAGCGCCAGAACAAGTTGAATACTCTTCAGGATCGCCAAGATCAGGAAGGTTCTCTCGATGTAGTCATTGGTAGGTTACAAGTTTTTGACCTTAATGTTTATGCATTGTTTAATCCAGTTACTACTTTTTCTTTTGTAACTTTTTACATATAAATCCAATTAAATATTAGTCCAAAAACTCTCTCAGAACCTTTCTCAGTCTCTATTCCAGTTGGTTACCATGTTATAGATAAAAGGGTATACTGAAATTGCCCTATCACAGTCTCTTAGAAAGTTATATCAACAGATCTTGTAGTGTTAGAAATGGTAGACTTAGATGTCATTCTAGGACTGGATTGGTTACATTCATATTATGCCCTAGTAGATTGTACAACTAGGACTTTTTGTTTTCTGTTTCCAAACGAACCAATCTTGTAAACTAAAGGTAGTAGCTTAATGCCTATGGGTCGATTCATTTCTTACATTAAGGCCATAAACATGATCTCTAAGATTTATCTCTATCATCTAGTTTGGGTTAAGGATTCTAGATCTGAAACCCCAACTGTTCTATCAGTTCCAGTAGTTTGTCATTTTGTAGAAGTCTTTCAAGAAGATCTTCTCGGAGTCCCTCTCAAAAGGGAAATCGAATTTGGGATTTATCTCCTACGAAATACAAAGACTATTTCTATTCTTCCTTAAAGAATGGCTACAACAGAACAAAAGGAATAGAAAGAACAGTAGAAGACCTTCTATATAAGGAAGTTATCAGACATAATATTTCACCATGGAGTGCTCTAGTGTTTTTTGTAAGGAAGAAAGATTGTTCTCTCATAATGTGCATTGACTATAGAAAGTTGAACAAGGTCACAATCAAGAATAAGTATCCTTTCCCCATGAATGATGACTTTTTTGACAAACTTCATGGTTATATTCACTTATGAAAGATAGACCTCCCATAGGGTTATCATTAGGTTAGAGTCAGATATAGTCACATTCCAAAAATAGCCTTTAGAACATGGAATAGTAATTACGAATTTGTAGTGATGTCATTTGGACTAACCAATTCTCCTGCAAGTTTCATGGATTTGATAAGCAGAATGTTCAAACAGTATTTGGCTTAAATCGTCTTTATTGATAATATCCTAATTTACTCTAGGAAAGAGGAAGAACATGCAAGTCATTTGAGAATTGTTTTACAGAATCTCAAGGATTTCTAGTTATTCTCAATGTTTAGCAAAAAATCTTTATGGTTGAAATACGTTACTTTCCTTGATCACATTATATTTAGCGAAGGGATCTGAGTGGATTCACCAAATATAGAATAAGTGAAAGAATGGCCTAGACCTACATTTGCTACACATATAAGAAGTTTCTTAGGTCTGGTGGGTTATTAAAGAATGTTTGTCAAAGTATTCTCCTACATAGACTAACCATTAACTAGGTTTACTCAGAAGATCGTCAAGTTTAAATGGTCAGATGATTGTGAGACAAGTTTTGCATAATTGAAAACAAGATAGACTACAACTCTTTTCTTGACTCTACGAAAGGTTTCAGATGGTTATGTGATCAATTGTGATGCATCTATAGTTGGCCTACTTTGTGTTCTGATGCAATAATATATGGTTATTGTGTATGCTTATTGACAACTTAAGGTGTATGAGAAGAACTACTTAACTAATGACCTCAAGCTTGAATCAGTGGTGTTTGTACTCAAGATCTTGATACACTACTTTTATGTTGTTCATATATATGTGTTCATTGATCATAAGGCCTTCAATATGTGTTCACCCAGAAAGAGTTGAATCTTTACCATAGAAGATGGCTATAGTTCCTTAATAATTATGATATGAGTGTGAATTATCATCCGGGTAAGGCGAATGTAGTACAAGATGCTCTTAGTAGATTCTTTATGGGTACCGTAGCCCATTTTATGGAAGAAAACAAATAGATAATGAAAAATCTTCACAAGATTGCTCGCTTAGGAGTTCTCCTTATGAGCATATTAGACAATAGTGTAACAGTTCAGAATGGTGCAGAATCTTCTTTCGTAAGAAAAGCATGACAGTAATCCAATCTTGCTTCAACTTAAGGGTGCATTCCACAATCCGAGTGTGGAGGTTTTCACCCAAGGGGAAGATGGTGCACTTCGCTATCAGGGTAGATTGTGTGTTACTCATGTGGGTGAGTTGAGAAAGCATATACTTGCACAAGCCCATAACTCCAAATATTCTATTCATTCTGGTGCCACTAAGAAGTACCGCGATTTGCGAGAAGTCTATTGGTTGAATGGGATGAAGAGGGATATAGCGAATTTTCTTAGCATATACCCTAATTGCTAGTAATTAAAGGTAGAAAATCGGAAACAAGGAGGTATGACTATAGAGGTCAATATTCCTACTTTGAAGTGGAAGGTGATCAATATGTATTTCATCACATGTTTACCTCGTTATATTGGTCAAGACTACGGATTCGGTAGAGGTCTATTCCAAGCTTTACATTAACGATATTGTGAGGTTGCTTGGGGTTCATTTTTCTATTATCTTAGATAGCTTTCCTAAGTTTACCTCTCATTTATGGAAGTCAATTTTTTTCCAGAAATGGTCTTTGTACTAAGGTTAACCATAACACAACATTTCATCCACAGACGGATGGACATGCAGAGTGTACAATTCATACCCTAGAGGATATGTTGAGAGCTTGGGTGGTCAATTTCAAGGGTAGTTTGGATGATAACCTTCCTCTGATTGAGTTCACCCACAATAATAGCTACCATTAAAGCATTCAGATGGACCCTTTTGAGGCATTGTATGGGCATAGATGTAGATCTCTTTTTGTTTGATTAAAGTAGGAAAAATAACTTTCTTAGGGCGTGATTGATTTCATTATTCTATGGAGAAAGTGACACTCATTAGATATAGATTTAGGACAACCTAGAGTAGTCATAAAACATATGCAGATGTTAGTAGAAGAGAATGAGAGTTCCAAGTTGATGATTGGGTTTTCTTGAAAGTGTCACCTAAGAAAGGAATGCTAATATTTGGCAAGAAAGGGTAACTCAGTTTTAGATTTGTAGGCCCATATAATATCTGAAAAGGGCTGGGAAGGTGGCATATAATTTAGAGTTGCAAGCAGAATTACAGCAAGACATCCAGTCTTCCACATCTCGCTCTCGAACAAGTGTGTGGGTGACCCAGTCACTATAGTGCCATTATAGAGTGTGGCGGTGAAAGATAGTCTTTCTTATGAGTAGGTAACACTTGATATTCTTAACCACCAGGTTAGAAGGTTGAGAAATCAAGGAGTCACTTTAGTGAGGGTTTTGTGGAAGAGTTAGACCGTAGAGGGAGCTACTTGGGAAGAAGAAGCAACTATGAAAACCAAGTACCCTCACCTTTTTCAATACGATTACACTCATGCTTGAGGTAATAGTTCCTCTTAAGTTTTCCAGTCATTCATGCGTAAATTCACTCTTATAATCATGTTCCCTCACTTTGTACTTGTATTTTTAATGTATGTGCAAGTAGTAGAAACTCAATTTTGTTTGAAAGCCAGTTCTCAGTGTTTAGTAGTAGGGTTTGCATCTCCCTACCCATATTCAAAGTACTTTAGTCTTCATTCAAGGACAAATTTTCCCAATATAGAGACAATGTAAGACACTTATCCAAAAAAGACCAAAAATAAGTTTTTCATGAAATCTGCTGGTGCAACAGACGGTGGCCATCGACGGACCATAGCCTAACCCATGGTTCGTCCTGCTCATCAATCAATGGAGTGTTTAATACCAAAAATCTCAGCCCATGAAAATTTGACCAAGTGTCGAAAGATGGACATACCTACGGTTTGTAGATTAGACTACAGTCCATAGTCTGCCTTCATTGAACAACCCATGTTTACCCATTGTCTTACAAAACCACCATTGACGAGCTCGTACCATCGTTCAATTTATGGCCCGTGTGTTGAAATTTACAGACAGTTAGGGGGAAAATACAGTTGGGTAGCTTTAAATGATCATAACTCTTAGTACAAAATGAGTTAGGTGTCCCACGACATAGAAAAAGATAGAAAATTGAATTATCTTTCCATAGCGACCAACCTTGCTAAAATCACCTTCAAGAATAAATTTAGGCCCGTTTTAGTAAAGGTCTGTCGAAAAGACCCAAACCACAGACCATTGGTTGAACGACGGCCCGTCAGTATAGGTCCTCATTTGGTCCGACAATAATTAACTTCGGTGTCTTTTGGTTCTTTTTCGACTTAGTTTAAGCCCTAAGATAAATAGTTTTTACCCTAAATAATAAGATTTTAGTCATTTTAAGCCTAGAAACATAACTTAAGACTACCTAAGTCAAAACATAGAAAACTAGGCTGAAAAAAGGAGAAAAGGTTCAAGAACCGTAGTTCAAGAACGTAGCAAGGTTTCAGCAGTTCAAGCGCTAAAATCTAAGTATTTCTCAATGAATTTCATCATCAGGTATGTGAGATTCCACTAATGGGTTCCTTTAACCCCTTAGGTCCCTAGTTTTAAGTCAGTTATTCATTATATTATAATGAATAATCCTAGGGTTTGTAGAACTTTGATATAACTTCATGAATTTAATAAATATGTTATAAATGACATTGTAAAGTTATTATTTACTTTTTTACCTGAATTTTAGAACCCAAAATTTTTATTTCTTGAGTTCTTTAATTACACATGATAGGTCAAATATTTCAGCTATTCAGTTATACATGCATCAGCTTTAATGCAACATTATTAGATTATATGTTGCATTCCTAGTTTGCATGTTCTGTTTTGAGATATCCTGTTATCACAAAAAATTAAGACATAATCAGTTCACTACATAAATCAATGGGAGTAGAATAATACCTTGTTGGACTAGGGTTCAGCATACCCAATTAGTCCCAGCATTACTAGTCAAGTAGGCAGTAAGTCCCCACTGCGGTTAGTGATCTGGCAGAGTATTTTGGGTACACTTGATGGGGCTTAAAAATCGGACACCACATTTATCTCATGTGATTTTATTATTCGTTATTAGTAGCTCTCACAATTCAGCCAAACTATCTTGCATTGATCATTTTTCAGTATCCTCAATATTCAATTTCCTGATGTTATAAATTGGTCATTGCATTCACATATCTCAAAATTCTCTTTATCAGATTAAGATTATTATACCTGAATTTGTGATTGTTATGTTATATTTTATTTCAACTTAATTCTATCTTATGTGCTTAGTACCTTTCATGTACTAACACATACGTGCGCTACATGTTCTCCTGAAATAGATTCAGGTTCTCAGCATCCAGATCACGCATAGATCGATTTTCAATCTTCATTTCTTAAGATTCAATTGTGAGTCCTCATTCTTCATCAACGATATTCATGAGTTTCTTTTTCAATATTTAGTCTTTTAGTTTATGTTTTTGGTAGATTTATCTTGGGTTGTCCCAACATTTATAGTCAAGTTTAGAGGCTATTTTCAAACATAGTTAGTTTCAACTTAGTATTGAGCTAATATTTCCTTTGTATTAAACTCATTATATATCTCACTTAGTAAACATGGGTATTTCACATCTTTTAAGTTTAAATTATGATTTAGCTTCTTCATAATTTATATTCTTTAGTTTACTCATGATCATGCCAGCTGGGTCAACTTTGGATCACTTGTGGTCTTAGGTTCCGTCTCCGTGTATCGGGTGTAACTCTCAGTGCTTGACAATGATGACATTGACGTTAACGTTGACAAAACTATTGACTGTCATGTTGTCGTTTACATTGATGTTGACCTTGACGTTCACTTTGACGTTTAACGTTGACATTGACTTTCATGTTGATGTTAAAAATGACATTTACTTTGATGTTCAAACTTACATTGACATTGATGTTGATGTTGATGTTGATGTTGATGTTGATGTTAATGTTGATGTTGACGTGGATGTTGGTGTTAACATTGATTTGCTTATTGCATTAATGTTCATGTTCATGCTCACGGTAATGTTCATAATGATGTTGATATTGACATTCACATTGACATTGACATTGAAGTTCATGTTGACATTTACATTAACATAAATATTTACAGTCGTGTTTATGTTAACATTGATATTCACATTGACGTTGACGTTTACAGGAACATTATAGTGTCATTCACACTGACTTATACGTTTGCATTGACATTTATGTTGACATTGACATAGAAATTGACGTTGACATTGATGCTGACGTTCACAATGACATTGATATTTATGTTTATGTTGATGTTAACATTGACATTGACATTTACGTTGATGTTGACGTTAACGTTTGCCTTGACACTCATATTGATATTGATATTCATGTTGACATTGATTTTCACATTCATGTTTAAGTTCACTTTGACATTCACATGAACTTTTTCGTTCATGTTCACGTTTATATTGACGTTGATGTTCATGTTCACGCTTACGTTGACACTGACTTTTACGTCTATGTTGACGTGTATATTTATGTAGATATTTTTATTAACATTTACATTTATGTTGACGTTGATGTTAACTTTGATTTTAACATCTACATTGACACTTACATTAACATTGACATTGACATTTGCATTTACGTTTATGTTGATGTTCACGTTCATGTTCTCGTTCATATTCACATTGACGTTGATGATCACATTGACATTCACATTGATGTCTGTGTTTATGTTGACATTTTCATTCACATATAAGTTCTCGTTTAGACATTCACGTTGACATTCATATTCATGTAAACATTGACCTTCACGTTCACGTTCACATTGACGCCAACATTAATGTTCACGCAAACATTTGCATTGACATTCATACACGTTCACATTTATGTTAAAGTTGACGTAAACGTTCACATTGACGTTGACTTTGACGTTCACACTTAAGTTGACATTTATGCTCTTGTTGACATAACATTCATGTTGACGTTCACGTTGGCATTTTTCTAGTGAAGGGTCTATTAGGTTTTAATAATATGTATTAGGGTACATAGGCATCTCAATGTGCAAGATTGAGTAATATTGGGCATATTTGAGAATATTGGCTTAAGGGTGTTAGCCAATTACTATGTATAAAGATATATATTAATGTGCAAATACTCCAATCCAGGATCGTTTAGGAATTATACCTTCAATGAAGACCCTAAGAAAATAATATTTGACTTCATATTACACATATTAGGTTGAGGCTTCCAAGAGTCAATTCTAGGAACCATAACACATAATCAGTAAAAATGATCATGTAGATTATGCAATGCCCAAGTACATAGTGAGGGTCCTTGGACACAAAATGAGCAGCAAATCATGTGCTGACCGGCCAAGAGACAAGCAACCAAGTCCAACTGAATTCGGCTGGGGAAGGCGCACAAACGGCTCAAGCCACGTAGGGCCTTGCATCCTAAACAAATCTAGGCTCTAACTACCTTACCTAACTAACTAACTAACCTAGGATTAAATAAAATAAACTAACTAGTGTACCAAAAATTCTATATTCTAACCGGGTGACACTAGCCGGGTTATTAACTAAAGAAACATCCTAGTACCTAACTTAGGATGGTCCAAAGAGGTTTATTATGGTACTACTGACTTAGGGTTTCTTTAGTCATTACCCTAGTTCATTTAATTTATTTAATTAGCTCTTAATTAATTAATTAAGAGTTCATAGTCAAGCCGAGACACCTTGGAAAAATTTAAGATTTTGCTAACTCAAAATGCTCTCCTATTTTTAGTCAATTTAGGAGTGGCGTTGTGATTAGTTAGCTTATTGATTATTTTATTAAGTTTATTTTCCTAAATTTAATTAGTCAATATTCAGTTCCTAGGACATAGACTCATCTTTAACTAGGTAAGAAACTTCACGACTCAAAAATAGTAACTAATGTATGAAAATGAATGAACAATTCTCCTTAGACCATTTGAAGTAAGATTCTTTAAGATTTTTCGTGCAAAGTATGGGTTGGTCTTCGTGGATTCAATTTTGCAGTATGTATGGTTTTTCTATCTTTGATTCTTTTTTCCCAAGAGTATTTTCAAACATTTTTGAATTCAACAAAATCGAAACTAGGGTTGTTCTAAATGAATAGAATGTTTATCTCCCTTGTTCTCCATATTTCCGATACTAGTATAATGTATAATGCAAATCTCGAGAATGTTGTTTGTATGGGTTTCAAAGTGATCATTAAGTGTAAGTTTCTATGATTTAATAATGTATAATGACACATATAGGTTTGATCCATATGATTAGAGTGTCATTTACATGAGATAAGAATGTTGTAATGTTCAATTGTGTTTGAGAAGATGAAAATGTTAAAAGTTGAATTGCTTAAAATGATGAGATTTCTAAAGTATATTTATGAAGTTAATTGACTTTACTAATGATATTTTCATGACCAGTTTTTAGTGAAAGTTTGCTTTATGCCAATTTATGCAAATAAATTGTGTTACAATATTATTTCCAAAATATGTAATAGAATTGGCAATTGACAAAGCAATACCAATCTTATATGGACAATTTAAATTATGATGGTCATGTAAAGAAAAATACATATTAAAGAATGACTTGACAAGTTGTAACTCAATGAACTCATAACCCAAGGATTTCAAATGATTTGGACAAGTCACATACCCTATATAGATGAATTAGTGCATAAAGTATAACACTTAATAAGTCCGTACAACATTCATAATGAATGGTATAAGAATACCAAATAATGTTGAACAAGATAAGGTGAGTAATGAAATAACACAAAAGCTTATGATTGATGAAATTTATCTAGAATGGGGTGTTAAAGGACGTGAGACAAGTCTCATTTGCACCTTAATATTTATGTTGAATATACTCACATAAAAGGGTGTTAGAAATTAGGGTACAAGTCTCATTCACACCATAATGATAATGTAAAATTCAAATTCACAATCATCTAGTAAAGAAAGGGATGAAAAGTCATCCAGTGAGCTAAGCACACCTCATACTAGAAGCAACCTTCCACAATGTATGAGTAAACTCTAAAAGTTGTGAAGTATGACAAATTGAGCAAAGCACCAATACACTATCAATGAGCTTGTGCAAGCATATGTAAGACTCATGAGATGACAGTACCACAAAGAAGTATAAGGGTCTCCGAATTCTCCTAGTCTTTTAATTATGTTGTCAGCATAGGTTACTAGCTAGATGATGCACTTAAGAAAGCTAGGAAGTATTCGGTTTCACTTTGGTCGGTAAACAACGTCTTTTTTCAGTGTGGGAAAGATAATGGATTTCATGTTAGCTCACATGATCTATGTCGGTTAATGCTAGTATTGGGTTTCACATAAGCAGGTGAACAACATCTTTTCAGTATGGGGAAGACACTGGATTTCATGTTATCTCACATGATCATTGTAATTTTAATGCTAAAGATTTACTAAAGAAAGTAAGAATGAATGAGATAAAGAAAAGTATGTTCAAAGTTAACATGAGATCAAAGAAAAAGATATGTAAGTTTCAAGTGTACTAAGTAAGCATAAGCATAAGTAAATCAAATTACCATTGTTTGATAAGAATGAAGTTTTAACAGTTATTGGCTTCTGCAAATTATGGGAGTAAAACATAATTGCTTATCAATCTCCTATAATATTTATATCATGAAAATGATCAAATAATATGCATAGCCAATAATATTTATATTTTTCAAATGATCAAATAACAGGCATAGCCAATACTGTTTGTATCATGCAAATGATCAAATAATGGGCATAGCGAATAATCTATATATCATGAAAATGATAAAATAATGGGCATAGACGGTAATCATTAAATTATGTGAATAATAAAATTATATTCATAGATAATGAAGTTTGTCTTATAAATACATCATTCCCAATTTAATATAAACGGAAAGAATAACTGGTAAGTAGGCTAGTTAAACCATTTCCTTAGTCTTTTGGATTCATTGTAGGAATGGGAGTATAATAAATCATGGAACTCATAAGTAAAACATAGGATCAAACGAGATCATTGAACTACACAACAAAAATAACAAAAGATTGAAAAATAAACTAAGGCATGGCAGAGGAGCTATCAACTTAAAGGGGACCAAAAATATAAATTTTTGTTAGAGTTATTTTAAAATTATGTTCATGATCCCAACTTCTTATGTTCATATAAAAAATAAGTTGTATAGTTTAAATGCATGAAAAATTTTCGTATTCATAGCATTATTCATAAATAACTAATTACGAAAGTAAAGTGACTTCACTTTCTAAAAATTGCATGTTGCTATAGTACGAGATTTCCTTGATCATGCAATGTACTCATTAGTTCGAGGATCTTTATGCTTTATATTCTAGATTTAGTAGATTTTACATAGGTAGTTGATGTTGTCCCTAGAGTTTCCCTTCAAACATTTGTTCATTTTTTCGTTTAATGTCGGTTTTGCAATTATTAATAATATTGTGAACTCTTCGTTTCAATTTTTAATCTATTAATAGATGGTTGTTAATGTTGAGATATTAGTATAACACTCTAATGAAGAAATTATATGAAGTCTAAGTTCACTTAATTAATTTTAAAATGTTTTAAATTTTCCGTTAAATTTGATTGTTTGATTGCGATGAATGCTAAAAAGAGTCTTGTCAGCGACCTCTTAAAGGTTAACTGTGCCTGTGTTATCTAGTGTCTGAAACCCGGGTATGACAAACTTCGTATCAGAGCATGAGGTTAAATTACCTAGGAACTAAGGCTAAAAATAACCACATTTCCTAGTTTCTAGCTTATGGTTGTGAAGCGCACCACAACCATGACTTAGAGACTTAGCGATATTAAGAATCTTCCTTTCTTACACTCTTTATCGCGTCGTTTATAGCTTTGACATTTTGTGTCACTCGAGCATCTAACTTCCTTTTTGTGTGTGCATGTACAAAAATAAATACAAGAAGAAATGCAGGAAGGAGAGTTAGAGAAGCACCTGCTAGGGGAAATCAAGATCCTCTGTTGGCTCAGATTGCCCAAGCCATCACTGCTCACGCATAGTCTATAACTGCCCAGGCCACTGGAAAGTGTGCTCCCAGGGAGAACCCACATGCGAGCACCATGGCTAGAAGACTGAGAGATTTCACCAGGATGAATCCTCCATCGTACTTGGGTAAAAAACCAACGAGGATCCCCAGAGTTTGTGGACGAGCTCCACAAGATTCTCTATGCTATGGGTGTTAATGAAGTGGAATAGGTTTTATGCTTTGAGAGGTAAAGAGGAGCAGGAGAAGTCAGCTGATGTGGTCATTGGTACCTTCCATGTCTTCACTTTTCCTGTGTACTCATATTTAGATCCAGGATACACCTTGTCTTTTTTTTCGCCTTTGGTAGCTAGTAAATTTGATTTGCTTCATGAGATCTTGCATGAACCTTTTCGAGTTAGTACTCGCATAGGGGACAATATTAGAGCTGAAAAAGTATATAGAGGTTGGCTAATAAATGTTTTGTATAGAGTAACTTATGCTAACCTAATTGAATTAACCACACTTGATTTTGATATAATTTTGGGTATGGATTGGATTTATAAGTTTTATTCTACAATAGACTATCGAAAAAGGTAGTAAGGTTTCAGATTCCTAATGAGATAGAGCTTTAATGGGAAGGGCTTAGTTCAAATCCAACTGACCAAATAGCTTCCCCTCTTAAAGCCAATAAAATGTTATGTAAGGGGTATTTAAAACACTTAGTCAGATTCAAAGACTTAGAATATGATGTTTCTTACACAAACTCTGTTTCCATAGTTGATGAGCTTGAAGATGTATTTTCGGAGGTTTTACCAAGAATACCTCCTGAATGAGAAATTGAATTTGGTGTTGATTTCGATCCTAAAACCAAAACAATTTCCATTCCTCCCTATAGATCAACTCCAACTGAACTCAAAGAGTTGAAGTTGTATTTAAAACATCTACTTGATAAGGGCTTCATTCATCCGAGCATATCCCCATGGGGTGCTCTGGTGTTATTCATTAAGAAAATGGATGGATGCTTTAGAATGTGTATCGATTCACGGTAACTCAACAATGTAACTATACAGAACAAATACACTATTCGCAGAATGTATGATCTATTTGGTCAACTCCAAGGTTCAAGTTTCTTTTCTATAATAGATAACCGGTAAAGGTATCACAAGCTTAGAGTGAGACAAAAGGACATCCCTAACACAGCGTTCCGTACTAGATATGGTCAATACGAGTTTCTTGTCATGTAATTTGGTCTCACTAACGTACCAGGCGCGTTTATGGACCATATTAAGATGGTCTTTCGTGAATACATTGAATCTTTTTACATAGTATTCATATATTACATGCTTTTATACTTTACGACTAGAGAAGAGAATAAACAACATTTGAGAATAACTTTGCAAGTCCCTAGGGAACATCAGATGTATGCAAAATTTTAGCAAATTTTAGTTTTCGCTTAGATCAATGATCTTCCATGGCCATGTGGTGTCCGACTATGGTGTAGAGGTTGAACCGAAAAAAATTTAAGTCAATAAAGAACTGGCTGAGACCCATCACTACTACAGACATTCAGAGTCTCTTGGGTTTTGCTAATTACTATCACCGGTTTGTTGAGGGCCTCTCCACGATTCCTGCTCCATTGACAACTTTAACAAAGAAAATAGAGAAGTTTGACAAGTATACATATATATCATTTTCCGGAGAAGATTGACATGGAATAATTATTGATAACATAATATTTTCAGACTTCATGCAAGTCCTTGGAGATAAATTATAGTTCATCACATAATTGGCCATATGTTATGGGAAATTCTCGTAGTTCGAAATGGATTGAAACTTTCACTTGAAAGGCCCAATATAACATTACGAGCATCATTAGCAATGTCAGGATGCAATCAATCAAAATCCTTCCAAGCTTCACCATATGAACGATGTCTTAAATTTCCATCTTTAAGTCGTTCAGTATCATGCCATCTCATAGATAAGGATGTTTCACAACATATGAATATCCTCTAAAGCCTAGGATTTAAAGGAAAGTACCTTAAAACCTTCACTGGGATTTTTTTAACCTTATTATTTAATACATTACGAATATTCTTCCATCATGAAGCTCCACACATAGAGCAATTATCTAATTTTTTTATTGTCATTTAAAAATAATATGTAATCATTAGTAAAAGCATGTATTTTCTCATAATGAAGACCCAAATCTTTTATGACCTTTTTTGACTTGTAAAGCAAGTCGGGTATCTAAGCAAAAGGAAATGCCTCTCTTATCAATGCCAACAAATCTGAAAAAGGCTACATCAGTCAAATTGTTAATGCATTTAAACAAGTATAGCCAGATGGTAAAACTCAACTTGAAAAAATTCTTACACAGTGGATACAACTCTTCTTTCCCTTCCTCAACTAATTTAAAAAATATCATTGCATCTTCACGTGTCCCCTGCCTCACTCCTTCATGTCTCTGATCATCTACTACATTTCTAAAAGTATCATGAAGTATTCTATCAATGTTATCATGCATGTTAGAAGTTTCTTCTTCATCGGTTAGATGTGGCGTATTTCTTGAGGAAAATACTTCACCATGAAAAACCCATTTGGTGTATCAACGAACAATTCCATGGAGAATCAAATGATCCTCTACCATATTTGTGCAATGCCAATTACGATTAAAGCATTTATTACAAGGACACAATATTTTATTTCCTTATGAAGCTCGTTCAAATGTTTTATCAAGAAAATCATGAACTCCATGAATATATTCATTGGTGGATCTTTGGTGATTCATCAAAATTTTATCTTCAAATCATTTGAATAAATATCCTACATGACATGTGCTAAACATTAAAGCCAATAAAGTCATGAGTACAAATAATATAAGCATAACTTAACAACTCGAACTTTTAGGTTAATCGAATCTCAAACCTTCACATCAATTCAACATCAAATAATTACAAAACTCATAGGAGAACCAAAAGATATTGACAAGTTAAGTTATTAGCAGCTTCCTAAATTTGATAAACTTTATACAAATCAACGACTAAATTCACAATCAAACAAATTTCAAAGCATTAAGGGCAGACCTAGATTAGAGTAACTAACATACATTATAGAAATAGAAAGCATCAAGAAAAGAAAATAACTATCAAACATCAGTTTTGATTCTAGCAAAACATTTCGTGTATTCATAAAACAGTAAAGGAGTTGATTGTTCACATGGAAAAAGTATTTTGTAAAAACTATAACAACTCATATTCTCTTTATAAAAAAACACAAGGGAGTTAGCTTGTCAATGTAACAACTACCATATAGCAGAAATTTTTTATTACTTTCAATTTCTTACCAATCAGCCTTCTCCGGTTCCAAACGAACTACTTCAAAAATCCTGAAGTGTTACCTCTAGGTTCGTTTCAGCCAAGCCTATAAATAACATAATCACACAATTTTAGTAGGAAGCAAAGACAAAGAGAGGATAAAATATATGATATATAAGTCCAACATAAGTAGCTTAGCATAGAAAAATCCACCAAAAAAATTCCTTTTTTTAATCACACATACAAAAAAAAAAGTGGCATAATGACTCTATTGTTACTAAAATAAAGAAAATTGATTTGTTTGAAACCCAAGATTGGATTTTTATCTTTTTTTTTATCATAATCATACAAATATCACCAAATATAAGAACCTCATTTCTAATTCTTGGTTTAAATCAACACCATTTTTCTTATTTTCTCTTTTACTTAACCAAGAGATCAAACAATATTAAATCCATTGCAAAGTATTCTTAATGATTCCCAGGTCCTCGATTTTCCTGTAGCCGAGGTCAAATTTACCTCACGTTTGAACATTAATACTTAAACATAGCAGGAGAGAGTACACTGTCACCGTGTCCTTAACGATGATGGTTACTCAATCTACTGATTTTTAACCAATTGAAAAGGAAGTTGGACTGAAAAAATATAAACTGGTATAGTCACATTTCAAAAGATGGATACAATATTTTATGAAGCACAAAGAAAAGGACTATATTCTTTCTATGTTACAATTTTGAATCAAATTTTTTTTTGTCTAGCTAAGTAAATTAAATGGTGGTAAAGAGAAAGAGACTTTGTAAGCAAATTTTGGGAATGGATTTCAAGAGAAGACTATTTGAGCTCTCAGGTTGAATCAGAACTTCACAGTAATATCAGGAAGCAGGTACTGCAGGCCATTAAAGTTGCAAACAAACAAGAAAAGCCCCAAAATTGTAGAATATTATGAAGGCCATACCAGCCATAGTTATATGGGAACTTTGGAAGAGAAGGAATGCTAAAAGGCATGTTAAACAAGTCTCTTTTAATAAAATGTGCATTCACTGTCAATATAATATTAATTGTGCAAGCATATAAAAACTTCAAAAATAAATTCAAGTTCCACATATTTCTATTAATTGGAATGTTGAAGTTAAAAATTGACACAAAAATTCCTAAGACTAACACACTTGTACAAAAAATGATATAGCCAGTTTAAAATATAGACACCGCATTAAAAAAAAACACAACGAACATGTAAAGTGAGTAGTAAATCAGACAAAACAAATCGATTTGTGCTTCATATATGATGAAAACAATATCGCAAAATGCACCAATACGAACAATGTCATTAAATTCAACGAAGAAATAGGGAATTATGTGTCAAAGTTTATGTTGGCAGTGACTAATAAGGGTAGATAACATTCAATTGAACAAGAAAAACTCATACGCAATATCAGAATTAAAATGTATTCAAAGTAAACCCACAGTGACACTCAAGTTTAAACATTCCTTAATAAGAATTAAAAAAATTGATGATAACTAAGCCTTAATCCCAAACAAGTTTAGATCAACAATGTAATTACCAAAAAATAGAGGAGAGAACATAGGGTTACAAAACAACAAAAGTGACATCAAGGTTTGTAGTCAGTCAAAGGACAAGAGTGTTTTTCAAAAATGAACTAGCTTAGGCTATATTAGTCAACAAAAAGTGAAATAAATACTAATAGGAAGTAATTTGGTAGTAATTTTTGTCCAGATTCACATCAAATGGGGAATATTAAGGAAGAATTCAGCTAGAACAAAAAAAAGGGAGAGAGAAATATATACATATCCAGAAACTTGGAGCACTAAATTTCGACTATCTTATGAGATTTTCCACCGGAAGGTACACCTGCAAGGAAGTAGACATTTTCATATGCAAGGAATTAAGAAAATAAAAAAGAAATAGATGGAAGTGTACATTTGTTTTTTTTTTGTTTTTTCTGTGTTTCATGGTCTCATTTTGAGTTCAATTGACATTCTTTTTCAATAAAATGGGACAAATGCTCCAAACTTAATTAAAAAAATGAACTAGCATAGATAACATAAATATTATTCACCTTTATATGGAAGCATTCAAATATTCTCCTGAAACAAAAAATCACAAACCAAACTACTTGAAGATCAAACCAAATAACTTTCTGTATGTAAAAGGAAGCAAGCACACAAGCTGAACTATAGGAACAGTAAAGCGACTAGAAACTAGAAACCATGCTAAACAAACTTAAATAAAATCAATGGATACCTCCTAAAAAATAATTTACTATACAATTCAAAACATACAGTGATTAAAGCCATATCAGTCACAAACAAAACAACAACAAACACAAAAACATAGGATATACCTCCAACAAGTCAGACACTCAATTTGAAATCAAACAGTCCATCACTAAGCATCAACATCAATAGTAAATCAAATTCATTCCAATAAAGACATGAGAACTCTTAAACAATATAGAGGGAATATTCAATAGAAATCTAGGTTATCTTAAAGTCATAACGCATAGTGAGTCATCTTGTATATAGCATAGAATACCAGAAAGCATTAATGTCTTGAATCTAAAGGATGACTCAATCACAAATTCTCTTCAAGTTTAACCCTAAATCCTCTTCATGCTTAACACTAAATACTCAACAATGACTTCAAATTAGGAGTGTTTTCTTTTCCTATTTCATTATATATCATAGAATAAAACAGGAAAGTTTATACACTAACTATATTTGAGCAAATAACAAAGATTTAAGACTTACCTATATATTATTCTTTAATATTTTTTCAAAATCAATTCAATGAGGACTTAGAAATGTGGAAGAATATTAACCTTGAAGATTAATTCATAGTCGAACTTCAAATACATCACCAAAAAGAACGAGCAGGTTGTTTTCCTCGACGAGCTTCAACAACATCTTAACTAACGAGCTTCACCGACGAGCTTCAGCCACAACTTCACCTACGAGCTTCACTAAAAACATCACCAACAGATTCATTAATGAGCTTCGCCAACGAGCTTCACCAAAACCTTCACCAACGAGCTTCACCAACGAGCTTCATCAACAGCTTCACCAACAGATTTTGTTTTTGACAACAAAATGTTCAAAAATTCCTTTCACAACTTCTCCCAGAAAAAGGCTCTCTCTTATTCCAATGATGAAAGTTTCTGAAATAATAAGGGTTTTAGTATATGAAACAAATTTTATTCTTTTAATTTTACACTTTTTGTTAAGTTACTAATATTTTAGAATTATTTTTTTAGGAGGGACTAATGTATATTTGACTAATTATATTGGAGGGAAATATATTTTTTTAGGAGGTAAAAATATTTAGGGCTGAAAAATAAGAATTATTTTTCTAAAAAACCATTTGCATAGAGTTATCTATCGCGACAGTTCTAAAACTTGTTGCCATAGATTCTCTCTTGGGACGGTTATAGGGATGATGAAATACAATATTTTAGGGATATTTGGCCACAGTTATAACTGTTGTAATAGGTGAGATATTGCTATGATTGTATAACTGTTGCTAAATAAATGTTTCACTAAGTCAAATTTCTAGCAGTGACACTGGATATCATGTTATCTCACATGATCTACGTTACTTTAATGCTAAAGATTTCTTAAAAAAAGATAAAAAGAAATAAATAAAAGTATGTTAAAAGTGAACATGAAATCAAAGAAGAAGATATGTAAGTTCAAAGATAACTACGTAAACAAATTCATAAGAAAATCAAATCACCAATGTTTGATAAGAATGAAGTCCTAACAATTATTGGCTTATGCCAATAAAGGGAGTAAAATATAATGGCTAATCAATGGACCATGATCTTTATAGTATGTAAATGATCAAATAAGGCATAGCCAATAATCTTTATATTTTTCAAATGATTAAAAAAATGGGCATAGCCAATAATCTTTATCTCATGCAAATGATAAAAAAAAATGGGAATATCCAATAATCATTATTTCATGAAAATGATAAAATAATGGCATATCAAACAATCTTTATATTATGTAAATGATCAAATAATAGGAATAACCAATAAAGATTGGGTTATAAATACTTCATGCCCAACTTAACTAGAATGGAAAGAATAACTTCTAAGTAGGATAGTCAAATCATTTCCTTAGTCTTTTGGATTACTTACTTGATTCAATGTAGGAATGGGACTATAATGAATCATTGAATTCGTATGTAGAACATCTGATCAAATGAGATCATCGAACTACACAAACAAAAGAATAAAAAAATAAAAAATAAACAAAAGAATGGGAGCGGAGCTCTCGGGTTTAATGGGGAGCAATAATATAATTTTTTGTTCGAGTTGTTCTACATTATGTACATGATCCCAAGGTTTTATGTTCATATAGAAAATGAGTTGTGTGATTTAAATGCATTAAATAAGTCATATTTATAGTATGATTCATAAATAACGAATTAAGAATGTAAAGTGACTTCACTTTCCAAAAAAAGCATGTTTCTATAGGAAGAGTTTTCCCTGATCATGCGTAGTCCTTATGTGTTTATGTTCATAAACACATACATATTACAAGTGTTTACTAACCCATATACAATTATTAATTTTATAGGTTCAGGTCCTTGAAGAAGATTAACGATGGGTTGAAGCTATTTGGACAATTACCTTGAAACATTGGTAGGTCCTCATGTGTTTGAGGATGCCTACACTTCATATTCTAGATTTAGTAGATTAGACATACATAGTATATATTGTCCGTAGCGCTTCCTTTATAACATTTTTTCAATATTTCGTATTAAGGCCGATTTGGCAACTATTAATAATATTTGAAATTCTTCATTTTGAATTACTAATCTGTTAATAGATGATATTTATGTTGAGCTATGAGTATATTACTCTTATGATGAAATATTATTAAATCTAAGTACACTTTAGAAATGTTAAAAAGTTCTAAATTTTCCAATAAATTTAATTGTATTATTGTGATAAAAGCAAAGAAGAGGCTGGTCTGCGAATTCTTAGAGGTTAACGACACTGGTCGCATCTAGGGTCTACAACCACGGTGTGACAGAATTCATGTTTACATTAATGTTCACATTCATGTTGATGTTGACGTTCACATTGACATTGATGGTCACATTGACATTCATGTTTATGTTGATGTTTATGTTCAGATTGTGGATTATGTTAATGTTTACCAAAAAATTAAAGTTTATGTTGACATTAACGATGATGTTGATGTTCTTTTTTACATTGACGTTTGTGTTGATATTAACATTCACACTAACGTTTATATTAATGTTCGCGCTAACGTTTAAGTTTACATTGACATTCTGGTGTACGTTGACATAAACGTTGACTTTTCATTGATAGTATTGTTTGACATATACGTTGACATTAACTTTAACGTTCACCTTAACGTTCATATTGACGTTCACATTCACATTTAAATTGGCGTTGATGTTCACATTGATATTTATATTCACATTAACTACTATGTTTACGTTACCTTTTACGTTGACACTGATGATCACATTTGTTGTTACTAGCATTTTGAGGTATATGTTGACGTTGATATTCATGTTTACATTGACATTTTATGTTGACGTTTATGTTGATATTAATGTTTACATTTATTTTGATGTTTACGGCTATTGACATTTACATCTACATTAACTTTCATGTTGATTTTCACGTGAATGTTGATGTTCATGTTGATGTTGATGTTCATATTGATGTTGACATCAATATTTAAATTTATATTCACGTTAACGTTAAAGTTCACAGTGATGTTTATATTTACGTTTACGTTCACGCTGAGATTTTTTTACATTGATGATTACGTTGACATTAATTTTAACTTTGACATTCACATTCGCATTGTCATTTACATTTACATTGACTTTCATATTTATGTTCATGATCATGTTCACATTGACGCTCATATTAATATTCATGTTGACGTTCGTATTGATATTTTAATTGACGTACACGTTGACATTCAGGTTGACGTTCACGTGGATATTCACATTGCATTCGCATTGATGGACACTTTCATGTTCACGTTGACGTTTATGTTCACATGCATGTTGACGTTCACATTAACATTAATGTTGATGATGAAGTTTCCTTTTACATTCATGTCAACGATGACATTGACGTTAATGTTGACGTTCACATTGACATTTACGTTGATGTTAATCTTCATGATGACGTCCACATTGACGTCGATGTTTATATTGACTTTCACATTAACGGTCAAGATGACATTTACATTTTCATTCACAATGACGTTGACACTAATATTGATTTTGACGTTTACATTAATGTTAAATTTGATGTGGATTTCGATGTGGATATTGATGTTGACATATCCGTTGGCGTACTTGTTAACATTGATGTTCACATTTAGATTAATATTAACGTTCTTAATGATATTGACATTGAAATTAATATGACGTTGACATTGACATTCAAATTGACATTCGCATTCACATAGACATTGACATTGACATTGACGTTCATGATGACGTTGACATTGACATGTTAATGTTGATGTTTACGTTTATGTTTGCTTACATGAATATTATCTTTTACATTTATATTGAAGTTTTCATATATGTTGACGTTAATGTTGATATTCACATTGACGTTCTCATAGATGTTGACATTGACGTTCACGTTGCTATTGACATTCATGCTGACGTTGATGTTACTGTTGATTTAACATTGATGTTCATAATGAAGTTAACGTTGAAAGTGACGTTCACATTGACGTTGAAAAATTGACATTCACATTGACACTAACATTGACATTTATATTGACGTTCACATTTATGTTGACGTTTATACTAATGTGGATAGTGAAGTTCACATTTATGTTGACATTTCATTCAGGTAGACATCGACATTGGCGTTAATATTGATCCTCACGTTCACTTTCATGCTAACATTGTAGTTCATGTGTATATTGATGTTTACGTTGATGTTGACGATCACATTTACTTTTACCAAAATATTGAGGTTTAGATTTATGTTGATGTTCACGTTGATATTGACATTTATGTGGATGTTAACGTTTATATTTATGTTGATGTTTATATTGATTAATATTTATGTCTATGTTGACGTTCATATTGATGTTCACGTTAACGTTGACGTTCATGTTGACAGTGATGTTCACATTGATGTGTACATTGACGTTCACACTGAGGTTCACGTCAATGTTCATGTTGATATTCACATCGACATTCACGTTCACATTGACATCCGTGGTTATATTGATGTTTATATTTATGTTGATATTTACGTTCACATTCACATTTATATTTATGCTGATGCTGCTGTCGACATTAATGTTCAATTTTATGTTCACGTTCATGTTTATATTAAAGTTGACATTAACGTTGACATTGATGTTCACAATTACGGTCACATTGACGTTCACATTGATGTTCACGTTGATGTTGATTTTCATATTGATGTTGATGTTAACATTCATGTTGATGTTCATGTTGATGTTCACATTGACATTCATGTTGATATTTACATAGATGTTCACGTTGACATCCTCATTAATCTTCACGTTCACGTTCACATTCACATTCACATTCATATTAATGTTGACATTGACATTGATGTTGATGTTCACGTTTACATTCACATTGACATTCACATAGATGATTACATTTATGTTCACATGCACGTTCATGTTTAATTATATTTTGACATTTTCATTGATGCTGACGTTGACATTAATCTTGATGTTGACATTTACATTAACTTTCATGTTGACATGTGAATTGATATTCAAGCTGACATTTACATTGATGTTCATATTGACATTGACATTCAGATTGATGTCGATTTTGACGTTGACATTAATGTTGATATTGATGTTGACGTGGACGTAAATGTTGACATTGACGATGACGTGCTCCTTTACATTGTCTTTCACATTGATGCTCACATTAATGTTCATAATGATATTGACATTGACATTCATGTTGACTTTGACATTGAAGTTCACGTTTATGTTTACACTCACGTAACATTGACATTCATGTTAACGTTCGCATTGACGTTGAGGTTTACAAAGACGTTTACATTGACATTGATATTAACGTTACGTTGATGATCTAGTTACATTGACATTAATGCTAATGTTCACACTTACATTGACGTTTACATTTACGTTGACATTGATGTTAACATTTACTCATGCATTCACATTTACGTTTAAATTCATTATGACATTTATGTTCACATTAAGGTTTAGGTTCACATTGACATTGATGTTGACATTGACGTTGATATTGACATTGACGTTCACGTTCACAATACGTTGACACTGCATTTTACATTTATGTTGACGTTCATATTTATGTAGATGTTTTCACTGGCGTTGACATTGACGTTTACATTCACACTAAATTTTACGTTTACATTAATGTGATGTTAACCACGATGTTAAAGTTTGCATTTAACTAACGTTCACCTTGACGCTGATGTTCACGTTCACGTTGATGTTGATGTTCAAATTCACATTGACATTCACATTCACATTGATGATGATGATCACACTGACGTTCACCTTTACATCCATGTTTATGTTGATGTTTTCATTCACCTATTCATTTTGGTTTATAAGTTCACATTAACGTTTATGTTCAGGTAGACATAGATATTGATGTTCCCTCTAATGCTTACATTGACGTTCATGATGATGTTTAAATTTACATTGATGTTCGCATTTACGTTAACACTAACATTGATATTCACATTGACATTGCCATTAACATTTACACTTAAGTTTACATTTTATGTTGAATTTGACATAATGTACATGTAGACGTTCAAATTGGCGTTCACATTTATGTAAATTTTCACATTCACGTTGATGTTGACAATGACGTTTCATATTGACATTGATGTTGTCACGACCTGGATTTTTGAATTCGGATCACAACCAGCGTCGTTAAACTCTGAGAGATCGCACACAAGCCTCTTCTTTAATTCATCACATTCATCTAGTTAAATTTGAGTAAAATTTAAATCTTTTTGAACGTATGAAGTATACATAGACTTCATATATTTATTAAGTAGTTAGATCGTATATTAAGCTCAAAGTAAAGCACAATAATCTATCATAAAAAATTAATTCGAATGAAAAGATAAATATATCATAAATGTTTTCCAAACACAGCCTTATTACAAAGCTTTGAAATGAAAGTATGAAAGAAACACTACAGAAAACATCCACTATAAATGTCTACTACTAGGCTAGATTAAATTGTAGCATCCTCAAAATCAAGAGGACCTACAAAAAGGTCTAGAGAACGCTGATGTTAAAACTGCTTATTACAAAACTTTGAAATGAAAGTATGAAACAAAAACTAAAGACAACATCCACAATCAATGTCTACTACTAGGCTAGACTAAAACTGTAGCATCCTCAAAAGCAAGAGGACATACAAAAAGGTCTGGAGAATGTTGTTGTCCAAACCGTTGCTATGAATGTTTGATCTGCTCTTTGACCTACACCAATAAATATAGTAAACTGTATAGGTTTAGTATACCACTTGTACTAGGTATGGATGTATGAGCACATACACATAAGGACTATCCATGATCAAGGAAAGCTCTTCCTATAACAGCATGCCAATTTTTGAAAGCGAAATTACTAAACTTTCCGAATATATTATTTATGAATTGTGGTATGAATATGATGTATTTTAATGCGTTCAAAGCACACAATTCATTTTCTATGTGATCACAAGAGATTAGAATCATCAACACAATTTAAGACCCACACGGGCAAAAATTTGAAAATTTTGGGACATAGTTTTTTTCAATCATTTTCTTCTTATTATTGTGTAGTTCAATAATTCCTTTGGCCCTATCATTTACATTTATGTGCAATTGATTCATTGTAGTCCCATACCCTGGATGAATCAATTAAGTAATCCAAAGACTAAGGAGTGATTTAACTATCATTACAATGAGTCATTAATTACATTATATATTCATTAACATTTCATAAGCCAGTCTCTATTGGCTATGCGACTTATTTAATAATTTTTATGTTGGGGAAGTTATGAAGATTTGATTTGCTATTACGTTTCTACTCTCCTTTTATTGGCATTAGATAAGAAGTCATTATAAGTCAATCTTATTTGGCTTTGCCCATTATTTCCTTAAACATCATTGGTATAGATATTTGCAATTGAAATTCATAAGATCCTACTTTCATGGATCACTTTGGAAAAATGTTCCATAATCTTTCTTTCTTTATTTAATAGAGACATCTTAATTATGTTCATGCGAGCTAATATGAAATCTAGTGTCTTCCCAACATCGAAAGGAGGTGATTCACAAGTTAATATAAATATAGATCATGTGAGCTACTCAAAAAATCCAGTGTCATCCCCAGACCGAAAAGGAGTGATTCTCAGCTAAGGCGAATCTGTATCAAGTGTTTACTCCACTCCAAAAAAAGTGCCTCCCGACTTTAGTGAACAAAGAACATATTTTGAGCATTAACCGACTTAGATCATGTGAGATAAACATGAAATCCGGTGTCTTCCCTACATCGAAAAGAAGTAATATCACTTTCAAAGGTGAGATCGAAACATTCCTAGCTCTCTTAGGTGGAAAGCACAGTCTAGTTCATACGTTGTCTTGACAAATTTTGAAGACTAGGGATTTTAGGAGACTACTTATCAACCTCAGTGGTAGCCTCGTCTCATGAGACTTACATGTGCAAGTACATGATCATAACTATTCTATTGGTGCTTTGCTCACTTTCATTATCTTCCTATCTTTTAGAGTTGACTCAAACATTATGGAAGTTTTCTTCTAGATTGCGATTTACTTACTGTTTAAATAGTTATAAGGTTAGTGTAACCCAACTAAGTCTTAGGTTGTCGGGTTTACTTGATAATTTATTTTTGTTTGTCCTAGGTTAGGAGGGAAGTAGTTTAGGGTCTAGAATTAGATAGAGTTCTAGGACCCACATAGTTGAAGATTTCTCCATGCCACCCCCCTACCTGAATAACATATGAAATTTATGTTAGGGTGGTCCCCTATTGGCTTATTCTCCCCCATGTGCTTGCACATGGGTTGTTGTTACTTCCTAACAAAATATAATTTATGGTTTATTTGGGAATTTTTACCAAGTCACAAGGATCCTACCTCCTTAGGCACTGCTAAATCTACATGATCATTTTAAATGATCATGTGCTATTCTACCAAGGCTTGACATTTGGATGCCTCATACCTAATGTGATGAAATGGTTGATATGGTTGAATACTGAATTTTATCTTAGGGTCTTCTTTGCAGGTACAATTCTTGGACAAGCTCATTAATGTTAAGAAATTGCCTAATACCTCTTCAAGTCAATATTTTCAAATATGCCCAATATTTTGCATATTTGGGTATTATATAGAAATTGGCTAATACCCATAGCCAATTCTCTATACTATGCCCAATCTTTTACAATATTGGGCATTGGGATGCCTATGTACCACCAATAAACATTCCTAAACATGTATTGGGCTCTTCACTAGACATGTAATAATTTCAAGACTGTTACATATATTCACATTGAAATTCCTCTTTATGTTGACTTTTATATTCACATTGATGATCACGTTCGTTTACAAAAAAATTAATGTTTATGTTGACGTTAACATTGACGTTCTTGTTTATATTGACGTTTTTGTTTACATTAACATTCAACTTGACTTTTACATTAACGTTCACACTGACGTTTAAGATTACATTGACTTTCATGTTTACATTTACATAGACATTAACGTTGACGTTCACACTTATGTTGATGTTTACGTTGATATTGACGTTAACATTAAACTTAACGTTCACATTAACCTTAACGTTCTCATTTACATTGACTTTGACATTCAAGTTCATATTTACATTGATGGTTATGTTTAATTTAACGTTCATGTTGATTTTCATATTTACATTCACATTTACGTTGATATTGATGATCACATTTTATTTTACCATCATGTTGAGTTACATGTTTACATTGATGTTCACGTTTACATTTGCGTTCATGTTGATGTTTACATTATTGTGGATTTTGACATTGATGTTGACCTCAATATTAATATTGATGTTGACATGGACGTTGATATTGATTTTGATATGGACATGCTCACTTACATTGACGTTTATGTTCACGTTCACGTTAACGTTCATAATAATGTTGACATTGACATTCACGTTGATATTGTCATTTATGTTTAACATTGACGTTTACATTAACATAGTCATTGACATGTGTGTTGACATTCATGTTGACGTTAACATTGACGTTGACGTTCACAGGGACATTTACATTGACGTTCACGCTGACTATTAATTTTATTATGAGGTTCAATTTTCCTTGACATAGACGTTGAAGTTCACATTGATGTTGATGTTGATGCTGACGTTCCATCTTACATTTATGTTTATGTTAACATTCACCTTAATGTTCATATTTACGTTCATGTTTACTTTGATGTTGACCTTGACGATCACGTTTATGTTGATGTTCATCTTGATATTGATGTTCATGTTGAAATTCATGTTTACGTTGATGTCTATGTTAACATTGACGATTGCATTTGCGTTCACCAGCATATTGTGGTTTATATTGACGTTGATCTTCTTGTTGACGTTGACTTTTATGTTAACATTTATGTTGATCATAACATTTTCATTTATGTTCATTGACGTTCACATCTATGTTAATGTTCATACTAACATTCATGTTGATGTTAACGTGAAGATTGACATTCACGTTGACGTTTATTTTCATGTTGACGTTCATGTTGACGTTCACATCGATGCTAGCATTGATATTTACTTTGACATCATGTTCACGTTAACGTTTGTGGTGATAATGTTAACATATATGTTCATGCTGATATTTAAATTAACGTTTATATTGACGATAAAATTTATGTTCATGTTTATATTCACGTTTTTATTGATACTGACGTTTACATTAACGTCCATGTTTACATTTTCATTGATATTCATATTGATGTTCACTTTAACTTTCACGTTGATGTTTAGGTTTATATTTATATTGACATTCACGTTGACATTCATGTTGACTTAATGTAGATGTTCACGTTGACGTTCACATTGATGTTCACGTTCATGTTGACATTTACTTTCACGGTCAAGTGCATATTGACGTTCACATCGACATTGACGTTCACTTTTGACGATGACGTTGTGGTTCATATTGACGTTCATATTGATGTTCATATTTACATTTATGTTGATATTTATGGTGACGTTAATGTTCACAATAACATTGGCATTAATGTTGACGGTGAGTTTAATATTGACATTTACATTGTTATTTATGTTTATGTACACGTTGAGGTTTACAGTAATGTTGATTTTGACGTTGACATTGACGTTGATGTTGACATTGACGTGGACTCGGACGTTGACTTTAACATTGACATGGACGTTTATATTGACATTGCCATTGACGTGCTCCTTTATATTGACATTCACATTCACGTTCACGTTAATATTCATAATAATGTTTACGTTAACATTGACATTTACGTTGACATTTACATCCACATAGGCATGGACATTTGCGTTGAAGTTAACATAGACATTGACGTTCACACTGATGTTCAACTTGATGTTCATGATGATATTTAGGTTTATGTTGATGTTTTCGTTTACGTGGACATAGACATTGACATTCAGATTAACAATGACGTTTATGCTGACGTTTATGTTGAAATTGACGTTAACATTCATCTTGACATTCACATTGATGTTTATGTTCATGCTCGTGTTTACATTAGCGTTCATGTTAATAGTGATGTTCACATTGACCATCATGTTTTAGTTCATATTTACATTGACGTTGACAATAAAATTTGTATTTACCAGCATGTTGAGGTTTATGTTAATGTTGATGTTCACGTTGACATTTACATTCATCATGGCACTGATGTTTTTGCTGACGCTGACATTGATATTAATATTGACGTTGATGTTGATGTTGATGTTGACGATGATGGTGAAACTCAATTTGATGTTATGGTGATGTTTATATTGACTTTTACATTAATATTGCCCTTATAGTTGACGTTGACATTAATGTTAACGTTGGTGTTCACATTGAACATTATGTTGATGTTGACATTAACATTCACGTTCACATTTACATTAACATTGATGTTCGCACTGACTGTCAAGTTAACCTTCATATTTACATTCTTGTTGTTGTTTATATATACATTAATGTTCTCGTTGATGTTTATATATACGTTCACGTTAATGTTGACGTTCACATTGTCATTAATGTTGATGTTCACATTCACGTTCACGTTGATATTTCATTCACGTTAACATTCACACTAACGTTTACATTGACGTTGACGCTAAAATTTATATTGACATTGACATTGACTTTCGCATTGACATTAATATTTACGTTGATGTTGAAGTTAACATTTACATTAACGTTCACAATTATGTGAATATTTACGTTCTTGTTCACATTCAGGTTCAAATTGACGTTGACTTTAACTTCATGTTGTTATTTACATTAATGTTCACATTGACATTCACGTTCCGTTGACATTAACGTTTAAATTGGAATTTGTTGATGTTCATGTTGATATTCACATTGATGTGTTGATGTTGATGTTGACGTTCACAGTGATGTTTACCTTCACACTAAAATTTACGTTTGCATTGATGCTAACATTGACATTAACGTTCACTTTGATGTTGAAATTGATGTTGGCATTGACGTTGACATATACAATCATATTGACGTTTACATTAACGTGGCCATAAATGTTCAAGTTGATGTTTACATTAATGGTCACATCAACATTCTTGGTTACATTTACGTAGACGTTCATGTTCATGTTTACATTGACGTTTACAATGACATTCAGATTTAAAGTAGACGTTCACATTTACATCACGTTCACACTCACGTTTGTGCGACATTTACGTTTACATTGATGCTGATGTTGAAATTAACTTTAACATTGACGTCCAAGTTGACATTGACATTGATGTTGACATCGACGTTAAATTCATATTGACATTGACATTCACTTTGACATTCTTATTGACATTGATGTTGATGTTGATGTTCATGTGTAACATTGACATTGACATTGACGTTCACGTTGACATTGACATTCACGTTCATATTTACGTTGACATTGACATTCACGTTGATGTTCATCTTAATATTTATGCTGACGTTCACGTTTTCACTAACTTTCAGGTTGACGTTCATGTTATGTTCTCAGTAACAGTCATGTATACATTAAATTTTATATAACATTTAGGTTTATGATGACATTGACATTAATGTTAATATTGACGTTGACTATGATATTTACATTGACGTTCACATTTACATTGACGTTGACGTTATATTAACATATACGTTGATGTTATATTAACATTGACATTAACGTAGACATTTACACTGAAATTTATGTTAAAGTTCACATTCACATTCAAATTAACATTTGCATTAATGTTGACGTTGAAGTTTACATTGACGTTAAATTTTTTCAAGTTTACGCTGATATTGATGATCATATTAATTTTTACCAACACGTTGACATTAATGTGGACGCTTATGTTGATGTGTACGTTCTTGTCGATATTGAGGCTTAGGTTGATACTAATATTCACATTAATGTTTACGTTAACATTTATGTTGACGTTGACATTGATGTTGTTATTCACATGTTGACATTTAACATTTACATTCACATTAACATTTACAATAATGTTCATGTTAACATTCAAATGGACGTTCATGTTCACGTTGATGTTTACATTGACGTTGATGTTGAAATTCATGTTAACATTCACATAGATGTTGAAGTTAATTTTCACATTAAAGTTTACATTGACATTCGAATTTCTAGTCAATGTTCACATTGATGTTCACGTTCACACTTATGTTTGTGATGATATTTCATTTATGTTGATGCTAATATTGAAATTAACATTCACTTGGACATCTATGTTTACGTTGTCTTTACGTTTATATTGATATTGATGTTGATAAGACAATGATGTTGACTTTAATGTTGATGTTCACATTGACATAAACGGTAATGTTCACATTGACATTAAAGTTGATGCTGACATTGACATTTACTTTGATGTTTATATTGACAATGACATTGACGTACATGTTGACCTTTACATTGACGTTGACATTCACGTTCACATTTACATTAATGTTGACGTTCACATTAACGTTCATGTTAATGTTTATGTTGATCTTCACGTTCACACTAACTTTATAGTTGAAATATATGTTACATTTACGTTTACGGTCATATATACGTTCACATTTAAGTTGATGCTAACTTTAACGTCAACATTCAGGTTTATGTTGACATTTACATTGATGTTAATGTTGACGTTGACACTTACATTTACGTTGACATTGATGCTGATATTTATAGTTACCTTTACATATATGTTGACTTTCACATTAACATTGACATTGATGTTCATATAAACGTTGATATTGACATTTATGTTTATGTTGATGTTGATGTTGACGTTGACGTTAAAGTTCAAGTTGATGTTCACATTTACGTTCATATTTACGTTCATGTTCATGTTCACGCTTGTGTTTATATTAATATTTACGTTGACGTTCATTTTTACATTCACGTTTACGTTGATGTTAATGATCACATATATATTTACCAACATTTACGAGGTTGGTGATGTCTATGTTGAATATCATGCTAATATTAATATTTATGTTAATTCTAACGTTACCATTAACGTTCACACGGACGTTGACATTGATGTTGACCTTAATGTTGACATTATGTTAATATTGACGTATACGTTAACTTTCATGTTGATATTCACGTGGATGTTCATGTTCACGTTGATATTTAGATTGACGTTCATGCTGACTTTCTTGTTGACATTCACGTTCATGTTCACATTGAAATCTAATGACGTTCACGTTTCAGGTGATTGTTTACACCGACATTCACATTCAAGGTTACGTTTGTGCTGAGATTTACGTTTACGTTGATGCTGAGATTGACATTAACTTTCACTTTTACATCCACGTTGACGGTAACATTTACATAGACATTGACATTGACATTTAAAATATGTTGACTTTGACTTTAATAGTGACGTTTACATTGACTACATTGACATTGGCAATCACGTTCATGTTTACATTGAAGTTGATATTGATATTGATGTTGACTTTTATGTTGATGTTTACATTGACATGACGTTCACGTTCAAATGTTTATGCTGATGTTCACGTTTGTAATAACCCTAATAATGGATAAGATAAGAAATTCTTAATGTGTCAAGAATGCGTATGATTATAGCGGGGTTCACACAGATTGATAGACATAGAATTAGACCTTGGAACCCTTCCTACAGCAAATACTACTAACGTGGGAATTTAATTGATCTTCGATAGGTTGGGTCCAACCATGTAGTGATCTGGAATACGAATATTTACTTGATGTAGTCATAACTTGACTTAAAAAGGGAAAATTGTAGGTTTTGAGGGTCTACATGTAAAATGGTCTTTTTCCTGTCTAAGAGTAGTACCGTAATTACCATAAATATACTATTAATTATTTAATTTATAGGGTGGAGGAGTATTTTTGGGAGAGAGGGCCGAAATTGGGCTAATGAAGTGAAGTCTTGCTTCACCCGGTTATGAACCTAGGTCGAAGCAACGATTTAAATGAATTTTTAATTAAGATATTAAATTAATTTAATTAATTAATAATTATTATTCATTATATGATTCAAAATAAAATAAAAATCATCTTTTTATTAAATAAACAAAACCTTATTGACTATGTCCTAAAACTAGATACCTAAGCCTATTTCAACTCCCACTCTATCACGTTTATCTCTCAACTCTCAAGCTTAATCTCTCTTATTATTTCTCACATTTTTTCTCTCCCAAAATAGGATACAAAAGAAGAAAAATAAAACAAGTTCTTCAATCTTGAAGAACTCACTCGAAATCACATGAAAACAAACATTAATAGCACATTAGGATAAGGGAGGTTGTCATTCAAGTGGAGTTTATATTGTAAACGCTTAGACTTGTTCTCGGGTGAAGTTTTTGGGCAACCAGTTAAGACTTTAATGTTAAAAAGGTATGATTTCTCTTCTCTCTTGGTCCCTATCCCTTTATACCCCTTAAGGTTCAGAATTTTCATTCCAAAAAACTAGGAATGTTCCCAGTTACTTGTCCCTGTCACTAGCTCCCATAGAATCTTAGGTTGGTTATGTTTGTTGTTAGAAAACTAGGGATGAAACATGTTTTCATCATGATTATGTGTTTTTATATAGGTTTGGAATTATGTGACATATGTTGATGTCTCCGAAATGTAAATACTTGTATATGTGTGTGTGGCCGTGGCTATTGTTCATGGTTTAGTATTTGAAATGGCTTGATGGTTCTTTATATTTCATGTACACATGTTGATGTAAATGTTATTTTCATATGAGTTGAAATGTGGATGATTTGAGGGATAATCTCTTGGCTAAGCGATTCCATCAAAACGCATGTAAAACGTTCTAAATGCACTACGAAATTCCCCTAAGAACTAAGGTGTAACTTAATGTATGGATGCTGAAAAATTAAAAGAATACTTGCAGTTTCTACTGACTAATGTTTAACAGCAAAGAGGTTTAAAAATATTGGAAAAAAATTTATTAAAACAGGTGAGGTAATGGAGAATTTAACCCGTGACATCACCATGTTAAAAACCATTCAAATAAAGAAGTAAAAAGAAATGTGGTGATGGGGATTCGAACTATGGTATTGGCTATAAAATGTAACATAAATAAAAAACAAGAAATGAGATGACTGAGATTCGAACCCACTACTTATCAATAAGATTTAAGGAAGAGTAAATGAAAAAAAAGTGTGGCGTGGGAATCTAAACCACGACCTCTAGGCAGTAAAGAAGAATAAAGAAGATGAAAGAAAAGAAATGTGAGGCGTGGGAATCGAACCCACGACCTCTAGGTAGTTAAGGGATTGAATGGAAAGGAATAAAAAGAGATGTAAGGTGTGTGAATAGAACCCACGACATTCTAGGCATATTTAAAGATAAAAATTAAAATAAATTAAAGAGGAGTTATGGGGGTTCGAACCCACAACCCCTCGGCTAGTGGAGAGAAATTTAAAGGCAATAAGAATAAAAAGTAAATGAGGTTTTGGGTGTTCGATCCCACATCCTTTGAGTTCCATTTCAGATAAATAGGAAGAGAGAAATTAAGGGAAAAATAAAATGGAAGTATTGGGGCTCGAACTTGGGTCACCAAGTCGTATTGATCAAACCAAAGTGAATAAAAAAATGTAAATGTTTTTAAAGGGATTTGAAAGCCGGGATCCGTTGACCAAATTCCGTATTGATACATAAGTCATACATGAATTCAATGTTCAAGTATAATACTTCCTACTTATATCGAAATCGAGATCTTGGCATACAAAAAAGATGAATAAGTCTTGTACTACATAATATTAGAAAGATATGAGTAACTTAAACGAACTATGAATGAAACCTTATGGTTTGTATGTGCACACCCATAAATCTAGCATAAATTTAAAAGTAAGTGAACCTAACATGTATGTAATGAAATGATGAATCCTAAGAAGGGTTAAGTACGATTGTAAAATACACCAATAGTTCAAAGTGCATTGGCATATGATGATATGAACAATGAAATGATGAAAAGAACAATGAAATGATGAAACCCTAGAAGGGTTAAGTAAGATTGTGAAACACACTCAATGGCAAAGTGCATTGGCATATGATGAAATGAACATTAACGTAAAAAGGGGTGAGTTATTATGAAGATCAAATGGGCTAATGATAATGAATGTGGTGACAACATTATATGATGCTAATATAAAAGATAAGAGAAATCTCAAGTGAGCCTAAGTAAATGTTACCAAAACGTACGCACCTATTAAAGTGTAAAGTTAATGAAGAGACTAGTCTCTGTAAAAATTCTAATGAAAGTATTGAGATTAACACACTTAATACTAATGATGAGATGAGAAATCATCTATTTACATATGATGTCTTCATGCTTGAATCCAACTTCCATGAAGTATGAGCTGAATGTAATGGCACTTTATATTGAGCACCGATTGACTATCTATGAGCGGTGATGCCTTCATTTGGGAAAGGCGGAGGTTCACGTAAACCTCATGAGATGAGACTGTCCAGCATGCCTGCAATGGGTCTACTTATATCTCGTAGTCTTTGAACCTATAGTTCTAATATAGGGATCTAGCGGGGTTCGATTCCCTTTTATGCTAGCATATTTTGGGTCACTTTGGATAGTGATTCAACCACATTTCGGTGTGGGTTTCATGACACTAGATTTCATGATAATCACATGATCTATATCAGTTAAAAGATAAAGTTCCCAATGAATGAATGAGACCAGCCTCTATTGATGCACATAATGAAATGATAATACCAAAGGTGTGAGGATAGGATAATCTAAAGGTGAGTTAGATTCAAGTAATTACATTAGTTCATTCTTGATCATTGCACAACGAACCCAATTAAAGTTTTAAACTACATCCTAGATATAGCTGGTGTTCACAAAGGCCACTAAATGAGATGAAATGAAGTACATATAAATGAATTAAGCGGACTCAATGATTGGTAAAGTATACTCCCTGAATGTCCCATATGTTGAGCCCTCATTTTTGGGAAGTCTTAATGTCAAGTCCATGATTCCAAGGTCTGATGGAATACGAATCATGATACAAACAATGTTATGTGTTATATGAATTATGATATGTGCTATATGTAAGATGTTATGTGTTGTGTGAAATAATATAAGTATGATGATGCTTGTTATTTTCATGGAATTAATTTCCTAATCAAATTTGGAAAGCTCACTCACTTTCCTAATCAAAATTTGGCAAGTCCGCTGACGTGACAATCTACAATCATATTGTTAGGAAAGAGATATTCATAATCCTACATGTCCTTAGTGTGTTCTTTCATATACCCATTCTTATTACAAGTGTGTACAGATCCGATACAACTCTAGAATTTTAGGTGCAGGCACCGGTGGACGCTAGAGCTACAGGGTGACGCGAAAACTATTCAAAAGTGGAGTATTCATTCGGACTTGGTAGGACCTCATGCTTTAGAGGATGCTTGTCCATTATATTCTAGCTTAGTTATAGGAATTATCCAGTGGAGTATGTTCCAGTAGCGTTCCTTTCGCTTTTGTATAGACATTGTATTGGTGCCATTTTTCTAAGTATATATTTAATGCTATATAAAACTATATCTTTCATTTGATGATCTTAATGCTAGATGGTTGATTGTGAACAATTATGAATGTAATAGAATGATGAGTATGTATGTTAAGAAACAAAAAGTTTCAAATTTTCCTCTAAAATTAACTTAGATGAAGTAAGAATGATGTAAGTAGGTTTTTCTGCAACATCTGAGAGGTCAAACGACGTCGATCTCATCTTGGGTCTAGACTCTTGTCGTGACAAAGTTAGTATCATAGAACTAGGTAAAACTCTGAAGATAATAATTTCACATTAACCATATTAAGTAGTTTATAAGTGATGGTACTGAAGTGGACCACTATCTTAAATTAGAGACTGCGTGATGCGTAGGAAAATTTTCTTTCTTCTGATCATATCATGCCTTTATTATTGCTTGAATTCTTGGTGTTATGAGCGTCTCTAACATGAAATCCTTTGTTGTTTACAGAGAATGAACACTAGGAGAGCTATTGGTCCCCGGAGAGGAGTAGTAGATGCTAGGGACAATCAAGTTCAACCCTAGGCTCCAGCTGAAAGAGTAGTCATGCTAGTAAACCTTGATGGGTTGACTGAAGCAGAGGTTAGGGCATATTTGGCTAGATTGCACATGCCATCACCATGAAAGCTCAAGCCACGACTACCCAGGTCAACTTGAAGAATGTTCAAAGGATAACCCACCTGTACATAGCATGGCTGACTGGCTAAGATAGTTTACAAGGATGAATACTCTTATTTTTACAGGGTCCAAGACTTTAGAGGATCCCCAGGAATTCATGGATGAGGTACACAAGAATTTTTTTTCCATTGGGGCCACAGATATATAGAAGGCTGAGTTAGTTTCCTATCAGCTCAAAAATGTTGCACACACTTGGTGCAAGAAGTGGTAAAATAGACGATCATTGGGCGAAGATCTAGTAAGATGGAGTTGCTCAAGAAAGCCTTCCTGAAGAGATCTTTCCATAGAGAAAATACGGAGGCACAGGTTAAGGAGTTTATCAACCTTATATAGGGATCGATGAGAATAAGGGAGTATTCCCTGAAGTGTGTGAAATTATATTTGTATGCAACTTCGGTAGAGGCGAGATGAGCAGATTCTTCACAAAGATTGCTGAGGATCTCGAGGAGGAATGTAGGACATCAATGTTGCATGACATAATTGACCATTCTAGGATTATGTTCCATGTCATTAAGTAGAGGAAAACAGGAATATGAAGCACATTGGGTCAGGGAACAGGTCAAGGCGAGCTGAGAAGTTTTTTTCACGAGAGAGTAGTACCGTAAGCAGGAATAATCCCAAATTTAAGAAGAGACTCTACCCCAAAGAGAAGTCAAGTTAATCCAAGGGTCACTTTTATAGGGATTTCGAGTCTAGATTTATGAGAAACCAAGAAGTATATACACCTCATGAGAGACCACCTTGCAGGAAGTGTGGGAAACTACATGGAGGAGAGTGTATGGTAAGCACTAACGCTTGTTACAGTTGTGGCAAACCGGGTCACAGGTTGAAGGAAGAGGCTACAAAGAGGCAATGATTCTTCACACTCAAGTCTTGGGGTGCAGGGGAAGACACCTTTGGTGAAGTCTCTGGTGTGTAGCCTTAATTAGTCCTTCAGGTATTTGAATGTGTATGGTGTTTATGCACTAGTATGAGGTTAATATGTTTGATTCATGATGTTTGTTGCTGATTTTTATGAATTAAATGTTAACTTATATTACATGATTTGATAAGACTAGTTTAGGAAAGAGTTCCTTAGTATATTAATGTGAAGATACTAGTATGTTTCAAGGATGTGCACCCTCATGTTAATATGTGAATCAGTTAGTCACCAACGGGGAGTATTGAATTACCTATGTATGCATACATTCTATAGAAGACTTAATTATTTTAGTAAAGAGTAGTGTCAATTGAGAATGAATGTTCCTAGGGGGGGATAATGTAACAAGCCTAAACATTGATAAGATAAGAAATGCTTACTGTGTTAAGAATTCCTATTATTAGACAAGGTTTCACACAGATTGATTCGCGTAGAACTAGACTACAGAACCCTTGCTAAATCCAAGCAAACTAACATGGCGAGTTAGTTGATCTTTTATAGGTTTGGTCCATCAATGTAGGGCTCTTGCCGCGGTGATTCAAGAGATTCACCGGGAACTCCACACACGCGTTCCGGGGGGTTTTCAAGCCGAGCGCCTCACACAAATGCTGGAGGAGAGACACGGGGGGGAAAGGATGGGGAAAATAATATAACTGTCCATAAAACAAATCATTGCTGTGTTTTCGATCTCATTGAATAAAATGCAAACGAAATGACGAATACGAAGATTTACTTGAAGGAGTCTTTACCGGTCATAAAAAGGGGAAATCTTAGGTTTGGAGGGTCTAGGGGTAAAATTATCTTTTCCAAGATAAGGGTAGTATAATAATTACCCTACATATATAGTAAATTATTTACTTAATAAGGTGGATGAGTATTTTTGGAGAAGGATGAAATTGGGCTCTTAAAGTGATGTCTTGCTCAACCCGGATTCAAAACCACGTGGAAGCAATGATTTAAATACTTATTATTTAACCTACTGAGTTAATGTGATTAATTAAAAATTATTATTCATTATCTGATTTAAAATAAAATAAAAATCAGAGTTTTTTTTAAATAAACAAAACCTTATTGACTAAGTACTAAAAATAGATTCCTAAGCCTGCTACAACTCCCACTCTCTCACGTTTATCTCTCCACTCTCACTATGAATCTATATTATTATTTATCACGTTTTATCTCTTCCAAAATATGATACAAAAAAATAAAAATAAACTAAGTTCTTCACCCTTGAAGAACTCACACGAAATCAAAAGAAACGAAATGTTAATTGCACACAAGGTTAAGGGAGTTTGTCATTCGAGTGGAGTTTATATTGCGGAGGATTTGTAACGAGCTGTTTAGTCGTTTTGAGCAGCAGATTTTATTTCTGGTAAAACAGGCTGAGGTGACGAACCCAACGACGGACCGTCATGGGCACGACGGACCGTCGCAGGGTCTCGTTTCAAAACACTTAGAAAATCTGAAATTGGGTACTGAAAATCGACTCTCTAAACTTCGTAACGGAGTGGCAGCACGGACCTTCACAAGTGTGACGGACCGTCACAGGCCATTCAGCTAAAATCAAGTTTCTGAACTATGCGATGGACAGCAGGACGGACCGTCGCAGGCGCGACGGCCTGTCACAGGTTGCGCAATCCCAGTCTGAGTCGGATTTCTTCATACATTTTAAGGGACGTTTTTGTCTATTCTTGCCTTAATTATAAAGTTAGTGGGTTAATGTTAATAAGCCTAATTACTTGGGGGTTAAAAGAGGTAACCTTAAGTAAATTAGTGGGGACATTATTGCCATCTTTTATTCATAATTATATGTTAATTAGGTTAAAAGAAAGAGTGTTTGAATAAGAAAAACAGGAAGAACAAGAAGGGAGAGAGAGAAACGATCGAGAGAAGAGGAAAGCACCAAGCTTTGAGGATTAACTTGCTTGATTTCAATTCTTTGGTGGAGGTAGGTTATGGTTTTCATGCTATTCGTAGTAAACTCTTAATAGTGAATGATTTGTGTTAGTAGTATTGTAAACCCTTCTATATGCTTAATTGTATGCTTGCATGAATGATGTGATTATGTAATTATGAATAAATAAGCATGATGAAGCTATTGAATCCCAAATATTGAAAAGAAACCCTAATCTATATTGTTAATGATGATTCCTTGGTATAAAAGAAGGCTTGATGAACGAAAGTAGTGAGATTAGGGGATTGGGTGCCACGTTACGGTACCAGGATAGTATATGAGGATCGGGTGTCACGTTCCGACACCGGGATAGAATATGTATCAGGTGCCACGTTCCTATACCAGGATAGTGTATGAGGATCGGGTGTCCCGTTCCGACACCAGGATAGAATATGGATCGGGTGCCACGTTCTGATACCAGGATAGAATGAGTATCGGAGTGTCACGTTCCGACACCAGGATAGTATATTGAGGAGCGGAGTGTCACGTACCGACATGAGGGGAATAAAGATAATGAATCTTGAAATATGTTAATATATTCAATCTAATGAACTGAATTCCCAAATGAGTATGATGAGGAGGTGTGTGTCGTCATTGATGTGCTTGGTGTTGTAACCAAGGGTCATGGTAACTGTAAATGCTGCATGCTAAGGATATTAGTGGATTTTAGGATATTGCTTAATACATACTGTTTTCTATTTTGAGTTGGCCGATGATATCTACTTAGTACCCGTGTTTTGTACTGACCCCTACTTTTATGTTTTCTTCTTGTTTATTTGCGGAGTGCAGCAAACGTGCCGTCGTCTTCAACTCAACCGCAACTCTAGTCAGTCTTCATCACTCCGGATTTCAGGGTGAGCTAATGCTTCTAGCTTGGACTGGATCTTCCTCTTCATGTCTTGATTCCTTGAAGTTCCGGCATGGACTAGCTTTTCATGTATTTTAGCTTCTAGAATACTCTTAGTTTAGTAATTTGATTATAGATGTTGTTGTGATGATGACTTCATTATTTTGGGAATAATAATAGTTATTGATTTTATTAATGAGTTTAAGTCTTCCGCATTACTTTATATTTATATTACATTGAAATGTTAAGGTTTAGATTGGTTGGTTCGCTCACATAGGAGGGTAAGTGTGGGTGCCAGTCGCGGCCCGGATTTGGGTCGTGACAAACTTGGTATTAGAGCATTAGGTTCGTTGGTCTCATCACACAAGAACAGGTCTAGTAGGGTCTTAAGGAACGGTAGGGGGACACCTTTACTTTTCCTTGAGAGGCTATAAGACTTTAGAAAAATTTCACTCTTTCATTCTTTCTTTCGTGCTACTACTTGAGTCCAATTGGTATCTAGGCGATACGAATTGGTATCTGACCATCTTCACTCTCTTTCGCAGATGGTTAGAACTAGAGCAACGACTACGCCAACACCAACACCAGCACCGACGGGACAGGGTGCGTCTGAGCCAGCCACTGGGGCTGTAGCTCGAGGAAGAGCAGCGGCAAGAGGCGGTGGTAGAGGTCGTGGGAGGACGTCCTCTAGGGGAAGAGGACGAGCACCTAGCCCATCTGATACTAGAGTAGTGACTCCTACACCGACTGAGGAAGTAATAAGAGAAGGGGAGGATGGGGAAACTGAACAAGTGCAGAATGAGGGATTGCCACCCCAACCTACCCCAGAGATGATCAATCATGTTCTCGCCTATCTCAGTGGGTTGTCTGATCAAGATCAGGCACCTCCGGTGTTTTCTACGCCAACACCTCCGGTTTCAGAAGTACAACATGCAGCCACCATGGCTCCTCGTATGGAGGCCTCATTTGACATAGGCACATTTCCACGTCTGACTACTGGGCCTATAATGACAAATGATCAGCATGAACTTTTCAGTAAGTTCTTGAAATTGAAACCTCCGGTCTTCAAGGGTGCTGAATCGGAGGATGCTTATGATTTTCTGGTTGACTGTCACGAGCTACTACACAATATTGGTATAGTAGAACGGTTTGGTGTGGAGTTTGTGCCTTATCAGTTTCAAGGGAACGCCAAAATGTGGTGGCGGTCACGTATTGAGTGTCAACCAACAGAGGCACCACCTATGACTTGGGCCTCATTCTCTAGCTTGTTTATGGAGAAGTATATCCCCCGAACTTTGAGGGATAGGAAAAGGGATGAGTTCTTGAGCCTAGAGCAAGGTAGGATGTTGGTCAATGCATATGAGGCTAAGTTTCGTGCATTATCCCGGTATGCCACCCAACTGTGTTTCAGTCCACAAGAGCGAATTCGCTAGTTTGTGAAGGGGTTGAGGTCAGAATTGCGGATTTCGGCCTTACAGATAGCGGCAACGGAAAAATCCTTCCAAGAGGTGGTAGACTTTGTGATAGAAGTGGAAGAAGTGAAGCCAGATGACTTCACCCCGACATCGACATCAAAAAGGTTTCGAAAGGGAGGTTAGTTTAATGGTGCTTACACTAGAGGACAGGGTCCGAGAAGTGACTCAGTCCGACCAATTCAGTCTTCACTACAGACTGTAGTTGGGGGTCCACCTCCGACCGGTCAACACTTCTCTGAGAGACCTATGCATGAACCTAGAGAGTGCTATGGATGTGGGGAGATTGGACATATGAAGAGATATTGTCCAAAACAGAGTTACAGACCTCCAAATGTTACAGGTAGAGGTGGCCGTGGCAGAGGCCGTTATTCTGGAGGACGTGGTGGTCTAGGAAGTGGTGGTCACCAAAACGGCCGAGGTGATGAGCAAACTGGAGCCACTACATCACAAATAGGTAGGGGCAACGGACAGACGAACCATAGGGCCCATTGTTACGCTTTCCCTGGGCAGTCTGAAGCGGAGGCATCTGATGTTGTCATCACAGGTAATCTTTTGGTTTGTGATTGCATGGCTTCTATATTGTTTGATCCTGGATCTACATTTTCTTATGTATCTTCCTCATTTGCTAATGGTCTAACTTTACATTGTGAATTACTTGATATGCCTATTCGTATTTCTACTCTTGTGGGTGAGTCTGTGGTAGTTGAAAAGGTGTATAGGTCTTGTTTGGTGAACTTTGTGGGGAGAAACACTTATGTAGATTTGGTTATCTTAGAAATGGATGATTTTGATGTAATTCTGGGTATGACTTGACTTTCTCCGCAATTTGCGATCTTGGATTGTAATGCTAAAACGGTGACGTTAGCCAAGCCTGGGAAAGATCCGTTAGTGTGGGAGGGTGACTACACTTCCAATCCGGTGCGTATCATCTCCTTTCTTCGTGCTAAGAAAATGGTTAGTAAAGGGTGTTTAGCTTTCTTGGCACATCTCAAGGATGACACTACTCAAGTGCCTTCGATTGAGTCGGTTTCAGTAGTCCGTGAGTTTCTGGATGTGTTCCCTACAGATCTTCCTGGTATGCCACCATATAGGGATATTGACTTCTGTATCGATCTCGAACCGGGCACACGCCCCATTTCTATACCCCCTTATAGAATGGCTCCCGCAAAGTTAAGAGAGTTAAAGGCACAACTTCAAGAGTTATTGAAAAAATGCTTTATTAGACCAAGTGCATCTCGTTGGGGTGCTCCGGTTTTGTTTGTAAAGATGAAGGATGGGAGTTTTCGAATGTGTATAGACTACAGACAACTAAACAAGGTAACCATAAAGAACAAGTATCCTCTTCCCCACATTGATGACTTGTTCGATCAGTTATAAGGTGCTTGTGTCTTCTTTATGATTGACTTGAGATCCGGTTATCATCAATTGAAAATACGGGCAACGGATGTGCCAAAGACTTCTTTTCGAATGAGGTATGGGCATTACGAATTTGTAGTGATGTCTTTTAGTCTTACGAATGCCCCTGCTGCGTTCATGAGCTTGATGAACGGGATTTTTAAGCCATATTTGGACCTCTTCGTGATCGTATTTATTGATGATATATTGGTATACTCAAAGAACAAGAAGGAACATGAAGAGCATTTGAGAATGGTATTGGAAATGTTGAGGGAGAAAAGCTTTATGCCAAGTTCTCTAAGTGTGAGTTTTGGCTAGATGCAGTGTCCTTCTTGGGGCAAGTGGTTTCTAAAGAAGGAGTGATGGTGGATCCTTCTAAGATTGAGACAGTAAAGAATTGGGTAAGACCTACTAATGTGTCAGAAATAAGGAGCTTTCTTGAGTTAGCTAGCTACTACCGCCGATTTGTCAAGGGATTCTCTTCTATTGGTTCCCAATTGATGAACTTGACTAAGCACAATGTTCCATTTGTATGGTCGGACGAATGTGAGCAAAGCTTTCAGAAGCTCAAGACTTTGTTAACTAGCGCACCTATCCTTACCTTGCCAGTAGAGGGTAAAAACTTCACTGTTTATTGTGATGCATCCTATTCTGGTTTGGGTGCAGTACTAATGCAAGAGAAGAGTGTGATTGCTTATGCTTCAAGGAAAATAAATGTGCATGAACGTAACTATCAAACTCATGATTTGGAATTGGCTGCGGTAGTGTTTGCATTAAAGCAATGGAGACACTATTTATATAGGGTTAAGTGTGAGGTCTACACGGATCATCGTAGCCTTCAGTATGTCTTTACTCAGAAAGATTTGAACTTGAGGCAGAGGAGATGGATGGAACTACTGAAGGACTACGACATCACTATTTTGTATCATCCGGGGAAGGCGAATGTTGTAGCGGATGCTTTAAGTAGAAAGGCAGGAAGCATGAGAAGTCTAGCTCACTTGCAAGCTTCTAGACGCCCACTGGCTAGAGAGGTTCAGACTCTAGCTAATGACTTGATAAGATTAGAAGTAAATGAGAAGGGAGGATTGTTAGCTTCTGTGGAGGCAAGATCTTCCTATCTTGACAAGATTAAGAGAAGACAGTCTGATGATGAGAAACTACGCAGAATTTAAGATAAGGTACTGCGAGGAGAGGCTAAGGAGGCACAAATCGATGAGGAAGGTGTTTTGAGAATCAAGGGAAGGGTATGTGCACCCCGCATCGATGATTTGATTAACACTATTCTGACAGAGGCTCATAGCTTAAGGTATTCTATACATCCGGGTGCAACCAAGATGTATCGTGACCTAAAGCAACACTTTTGGTGGAGTAGAATGAAGCGTGATATTGTTGACTTTATTGCCAAGTGTCCAAACTGTCAACAAGTAAAGTATGAACACCAGAGGCCCGGAGGAACACTTCAGAGAATGCCCATTCCTGAATGGAAGTGGGAGAGAATTGCAATGGACTTTGTGGTTGGTCTTCCCAAGACATTGGGAAAGTTTGATTCTATTTGGGTAATTGTTGATAGGTTAACTAAGTCTGCTCACTTCATTCCGTTCAAGGTGACTTACAATGCAGAGAAGTTAGCCAAACTTTACATCTCGGAAGTGGTGCGATTGCATGGGGTTCCACTATCCATCATATCAGATAGAGGTACGCAGTTTACTTCTAAATTTTGGAAAACATTGCATGCGGAATTGGGTACTAGGTTGGACCTTAGTACTGCGTTCCATCCTCAGACCGATGGTCAGTCTGAGAGAATGATTCAAGTGTTGGAAGATATGCTTCGTGCATGTGTGATAGAGTTTGGTGGCCATTGGGATAGCTTCTTACCCTTAGCGGAGTTTTCATACAATAATAGCTATCACTCAAGCATTGATATGGCTCCATTTGAAGTATTGTATGGTAGGAGATGTAGGTCTCCCATTGGTTGGTTTGATGCATTTTAGGTTAGGCCTTGGGGTACTGACCTTTTGAGGGATTCGATAGAGAAAGTGACCTGAACTTCCGAACTTGTCTATCTAAAATAGGAACAGGCTCCTCCTCATAAGACAAGTTCTCATCAAGCAAAACAGAATCCCAACGGATAATGTAGTTTCCATCCCCATGGTATCTTTTCAACATCGACACATGGAATACCGGATGTACTCCAGACAGCCCTGGAGGCAAGGCTAACTCATAAGCCACGTCTCCTACTCGCTTAAGTACTTCAAATGGTCCAATGTACCTTGGACTTAGTTTACCGCTTTTTCCAAACCGCATCACCCCTTTCATTGGTGAAACTTTCAACAAGACTTGTTCACCTTCCATGAACTCTAAGTCTCTAACCTTTTGATCTGCATATTCTTTTTGTCTACTTTGCGCCGCTAGAAGCTTTTCTTGAATAGACCTCACTTTTTCCATCGAATCCCTCAAGAGATCAGTACCCCAAGGTCTGACCTCGAACGCATCAAACCAACCAATGGGAGACCTACATCTCCTACCATACAGTGCTTCAAATGTGGCCATATCAATGCTTGAGTGATAGCTATTATTGTATGAAAACTCCGCTAAGGGTAAGAAGCTATCCCAATGACCACCAAACTCTATCACACACGCACAAAGCATATCCTCCAACACTTGAATCGTTCGCTCAGACTGACCATCGGTCTGCGGATGGAACGCAGTACTAAGGTCCAACCTAGTACCCAATTCTGCATGCAATGTTTTCAAAAACATAGAAGTAAACTGCGTACCTCTATCTGATATGATGGATAGTGGAACCCCATGCAATTGCACCACTTCTGGGATGTAAAGTTTGGCTAACTTTTATGCATTGTAAGTCACCTTGACCGGAATGAAATGAGCAGATTTAGTTAACCTATCAACAATCCCCCAAATGGAGTCATACTTACCCATTGTCTTCGGAAGACCAACCACAAAATCCATTGCAATTCTTTCCCACTTCCATTCCGGAATGGGCATTCTCTGAAGTGTTCCTCCGGGCCTTTGGTGTTCACACTTTACTTGTTGACAGTTTGGACACTTGGCAATAAAGTCAACAATATCACGCTTCATTCTACTCCACCAAAAGTGTTGCTTTAGGTCACGATACATCTTGGTTGCACCCGGATGTATAGAATACCTTGAACTATGAGCCTCTTTCAGAATAGTGTTGATCAAATCATCGACGCGGGGTACACATACCTTTCCCTTGATTCTCGAAACACCTTCCTCATCGAGTTGTGCTTCCTTAGCCTCTCCTTGCAATACTTTATCTTGAATTCTGCGCAGTTTCTCATCATCAGACTGTCTTCCCTTAATCTTGTCAAGAAAGGAAGATCTTGCCTCCACAGAAGCCAACAATCCTCCCCTCTCATTTACTTCTAATCTCATCATGTCATTAGCTAGAGTTTAAACCTCTCTAGCCAGTGGGCGTCTAGAAGCTTGCAAGTGAGCTAGACTTCCCGTGCTTTCCGCCTTCCTACTTAAAGCATCCGCTACAACATTCGCCTTCCCCGGATGATACAAGATAGTGATATCGTAGTCCTTTAGTAACTCTATCCATCTCCTCTATCTTAAGTTCAAATCTTTCTGAGTAAGAACATACTGAAGGCTACGATGATTCGTATAGATCTCACACTTAACCCCATATAAATAGTGTCTCCATTGTTTTAATGCAAACACTACCGCGGCCAATTCCAAATCATGAGTGGGATAGTTACGTTCATGCACTTTTAATTATCTTGAAGCATAAGCAATCACACTCTTCTCTTGCATTAGTACTGCACCCAAACCAGAATAGGATACATCACAATAAACAATGAAGTTCTTACCCTCTACTGGCAAGGTGAGGATAGGTGCGGTAGTCAACAAAGTCTTGAGCTTCTGAAAGCTTTCCTCACATTCATCCGACCATACAAATGGGACATTCTGCTTAGTCAAGTTCGTCAACTGGGAAGCAATAGAAGAGAATCCCTTGACAAATCGGCGTTAATAGCTAGCTAACCCAACAAAGCTCCTTATTTCTGACACATTTGTGGGTCTTACCCAATTCTTCACTGTCTCAATCTTAGAAGGATCCACCATCACGCCATCCTTAGAAACCATGTGCCTCAAGAAGGACACCGCATCTAGCCAAAACACACACTTAGAGAACTTGGCATAAAGATTTTCTCCCTCAACATTTCCAATACCATTCTCAAATGCTCTTCATGTTCCTTCTTGCTCTTTGAGTATACCAATATATCATCAATAAATAAGATCACGAAGAGGTCCAAATATATCTTAAAAATCCCGTTCATCAAGCTCATGAACGCAGCAGGGGCATTCGTAAGACCAAAGGACATCACTACAAGTTCGTAATGCCCATACCTCGTTCGAAAAGCAGTCTTTGGCACATCCGTTGCCCGTATTTTCAATTGATGATAACCGGATCTCAAGTCAATCTTAGACAAGACACAAGAACCTTGTAACTGATCGAACAAATCATCAATGCGGGGAAGAGGATACTTGTTCTTTATGGGTACCTTGTTTAGTTGTCTGTAGTCTATACACATTCGAAAACTCCCATCCTTCTTCTTTACAAACAAAACCGGAGCACCCCAAGGAGATGCACTTGGTCTAATGAAGCCTTTGTTCAATAACTCTTGAAGTTGTGCTTTTAACTCCCTTAACTCCGCGGGAGCCATTCTATAAGGGGGTATAGAAATGGGGCGAGTACCGGGTTCAAGATCAATACAGAAGTCAATATCCCTATCCGGATGCACACAAGGAAGATCTGCAGGGAACACATCCAGAAACTCACGAACTATTGAAACCGACTCAATTGAAGGTACTTGGTTAGTGTAATTCTTGAGATGTGCCAAGAAAGCTAAACACCCTTTACTAATCATTTTCCTAGCACAAAGAAAGGAGACGATGGGGACCGGATTGGGAGTGTAGTCACCCTCCCACACTAACGGGTCTGTCCCAGGCTTGGCTAACGTCATTGTTTTAGCATTACAATCCAAGAATGCAAATTGCGGAGAAAGCCAAGTCATACCCAGAATCACATCAAAGTCGTCCATTTCTAAGATAACCAAATCTACATAGGTGTTGCTCCCCACAAAGTTCACCAAACAAGACCTATACACCTTTTCAACTACCACAGACTCACCCACCGAAGTAGAAACACGAATAGGCATATCAAGTAATTCACAATGTAAATTTAGACCATTAGCAAATGAGGAAGATACATAAGAAACGTGGATCAAGGATCAAACAATACAGAAGCCATGCAATCACAAACCAGAAGATTACCTGTGATGACAGCATCAGATGCCTGCGCTTCAGACCGCCCAGGGAAAGCGTAACAATGGGCCCTATCGTTGGTCTGTCCGTTGCCCCTACCATGTTGTGATGTAGTGGCCCCAGTTTTCCCATTACCTCTGCCGTTTTGGTGACCACTATTACCTCGACCACCACGCCCTCCAGAAAAACGGCCTCTGCCATGACCACCTCTACCTATAGCTATTGGGGTTCTGTAACTTGGTCTAGGACAATTTCTCCTAATATGTCCAATCTCCCCACATCCATAACATTCTTTGGAGTCGATCATATGCCCCTCGGAAAAGTGTTGACTGGTCTGAGGTGGTCCCCCAACTACAGTCTGTAGTGAAGACTGAATTGGTCGGACTGAGTAACTTCCCGAACCCTGTCCTCTAGTGTAAGAACCATTAAACTCACCTCCCTTTCGAAGCCTTTTTGATGTCGATGTTGTGGTGAAGTCGTCTGTCTTCACTCCTTCCACTTCTATCACAAAGTCTACCACCTCTTGGAAGGATTTTGCCGTTGCCGCTATGTGTAAGGCCGAAATCCGCAATTCTGACCTCAACCCCTTCACAAACTGGAGAATTCGCTCTTGGAGACTGAAACATAATTGAGTGGCATATCTGGATAGTGCATAGAACTTAGCCTCATAAGCATTAACCGACATCCTACCTTGCTCTAGGCTCAGGAACTCATCCCTTTTCCTATCCCTCAAAGTTCGGGGGATATACTTCTCCATGAACAAGCTAGAGAATGAGGCCCAAGTCATAGGTGGTGCCTCTATTGGTTGACACTCAATATGTGACCGCCACAACATTTTGGCGTTCCCTTGAAATTGATAAGTCACGAACTCAACACCGAACCGTTCTACTATACCCATCTTGTGTAGTAGCTCGTGACAGTCAACCAGAAAATCATAAGCATCCTCCGATTCAGCACCCTTGAAGACTGGAGGTTTCAATTTCAAGAACTTACTGAAAAGTTCATGCTGATCATTTGTCATTATAGGCCCAGTAGTTAGGCGTGGAAACGTGCCTATTTCCAATGGAACATCCATGCGGGGAGCCATAGTAGCCGCATGTTGTACCTCCGGAGCCTGAGGTGCTGGTGTAGAGAACACTGGGGGTGTCTGGCCCTGATCAGACAACCCGCTAAGATAAGCCAGAACCTGATTGATCATCTCTGGGGTAGGTTGGGGTGGAATTTCCTCATTTTGCACTTGTTCAGTTTCCCCATCCTCCCCTTCTCTTATTACTTCCTCAGTCGGTGGAGGAGTCACTGCCCTAGTATCAGATGGGCTAGGTGTTCGTCCTCTTCCTCTAGAGGACGTCCTCCCACGACCTCTTCCATGGCCCCTCGCCGCTATTCTTCCTCGAGCCACAGCCCCAGTGGCTGGCTCAGTTGTTTTTTGTCTGGCCGGTGTTGGTGTTGACACAGTCATTGCTCTAGTTCTAACCATCTGCGAAAGAGAGTGAAGATGGTCAGATACCAATTCGTATCGCCTAGATACCAATTGGACTCAAGTAGTAGCACGAAAGAAAGAATGAAAGAGTGAAATTTTCCTAAAGTCTTATAGCCTCCCAAGGAAAAGTAAAGGCGTCCCCCTACCGTTCCTGAAGACTCTACTAGACCTGTTCTTGTGTGATGAGACCAACGAACCTATTGCTGTGATACCAAGTTTGTCACGACCCAAATCCGGGCCGCGACTGGCACCCACACTTACCCTCCTATGTGAGCGAACCAACCAATCTAAACCTTAACATTTCAAGGTAATATCAACATAAAGTAATGCGGAAGACTTAAACTCATTGATAAAATCAATAACTATTATTATTCAACATCTATTTTTCCCAAAACCTGGAAGTCATCATCACAAGAACATCTACTTTAAACTACTAATTGTAAGTGTTTCTAAGAAGCTAAAAATACACAAGAAGCTAGTCCATGCCGGAAGTTCAAGGCATCAAGACATGAAGGAGAAGATCCAGTCCAAGCTAGAAGCCTTAGCTCACCCTGAAGATCCGGTGTGACGAAGACTGGCTAGAATTACTGTCGAGTTGAGGACGACGGCACGTTTTCTGCACTCCACAAATAACAAGAAGAAAAACATAAAAGTAGGGGTCCGTACAAAACACGGGTACTGAGTAGATATCATCGGCCAACTCAAAATAGAAAACAGTATATATCAAGTAATATCATAAAATCAACTATGATACTCAACATGTAGCAACAACAAGCACTATATCATTAACAATTACCGTCAAGTTCACACATGAGGACTCAAGCCCCAATACCATACTCATTTGGGAATCATGTTCGTTAGATTGAGTATATTAACATCTTTCAAGATTCATTATCTTTAATTCTCTTGTGTCGGTACGTGACACTCCAATCCCTCATATTCATTATTCCTCTTGTGTCGGTACGTGACACTCCGATCCCCTAAATCTACGTGTCGGTTTGTGACACCCGATCCCCTAAATTTACGTGTCGGTTCGTGACACCCGATCCCCTAATTCTACGTGTCGGTTCGTGACACCCGATCCCCTAATTCTACGTGTCAGTTTGTGACACCCGATCCCCTAATTCTACGTGTCGATTTGTGACACTCGATCCCCTAATTCTACGTGTCGGTTCGTGACACCCGATCCTCTCATATTCATTATTCCTCTTGTGTCGGTACGTGACACTCCGATCCCCTAAATCTACGTGTCGGTTCGTGACACCCAATCCCCTAAATCTATGTGTCGGTTCGTGACACCTGATCCCCTAATTCTACGTGTCGGTACGTGACACTCCGATCCACTAATATCATTCTGTAAATCATCAAGCCTTCTCTTTACCAAGGCATCATCAATCCCATTACTTTAATTCATCAAGGCTTCTTCTATACCAAGGCATCATCAATCCCATTGCTTTAATTCATCAAGCCTTCTTCTATACCAAGGCATCATCCTTAATAATGTATATTAAAGTTTCTTTTCAAGATTTTGGATTCAATATTTTCATCATGCTTATCTTATCACAATCACATAATCATATTCATGCAAGCATACAAATAAGCATATAGCAGGGTTTACAATATTATCAATACATACCATTCTCTATTAAGAGTTTACTACGAATATCGTAAGAGAAACCATAACCTACCTCCACCGAAGAATTGAAATCAAGCAAGTTAATCCTCAAAGCTTGGTGTTTTCCTCCTCTTCTCGATCATTTCTCTCTCTCCCTTCTTGTTCTTTCTATTTTCTTATTCAAACCCTCTTTCTTTTACCCTAATTAGTATATAATTAAGAATAAAAGATGGCAATAATACCCCACTAATTAACTTAGGGTTACCTGTTTTAACCCCCAAGAATTTGAGTTATTAATATAAACCCACGAACTTTATAATTGAGGCAAGAATAGTCAAAAACGTCCCTTAAAACTTAACCAGAAATCCGATTCTGCCTGGGATTTGTGCAACCTGTGACGGGCCGTCGTTCCTGCGACGGTCCATCCTGCAGGTCGTCGCAAGGTTTAGAGACCCAATATTTCCACCAAGGGTCTGTGACGGTCCGTCGTCCCATTCCGTCACAAAGTTCAGAGAGTCGATTTTCAGTATCCAATTTCAGATTTCCTAAGTGTTTTGAAACGAGACCCTGCGACGGTCCGTCGTGCCCATGACGTTCCGTCGTGGGGTCCGTCGCTTCTGCCAGTTTTTCCAGAATTGAAGTCTGTTGCTCAAAACGACTAAACGGGTCGTTACAGATCCGTTATCTGATTCCTAATAAATGTATCTACCAAAACAAACTCTTAAAACAAATATTTATAGTAAATTTGATTTAAAATCAGGATTTTGCCTAATTGAAATTGCTGAATAAGATAAATATAAAAAAGCTTTCAATGTCCCATTTGGACACTATGAATGGAATGTCATGCCTTTTGGCCTTAAAAATGCCCCATCTGAATTTCAAAATATTATGAATTCTAAAATATATCATATTAGTCATATTTCAATTGTTTATATTTATGATGTATTAATTTTTTCCGAAGACATTGCTTCTCAAAATATGTCAATGTCGAATGGGACTTCAAAGTGAATGTTAATTTAAACGTTAGCATCAACCTAAACGTAAATGCTAGTAAAAATGTAAGAGTGAACATGAACGTCAATGTGAAAAACGACGTGAAACATGAATGTTAATGTGAACATGTGTGTGAATGTATACATGAACGTCAACATCAATGTCGACATGAACATTAATATAAACATCAACGTGAATGTGAACGTCCATGTGAATGTCAAGATGAATGTTAACGTGTACGTCAATATGAACGTTTATTTCAATATAAACATTAACATCAATGGGAACATCAATATCCATGTCTATGTGAAAGTCAAAGTGAAAGTTAATGACAATGTAAGCATCAGTATACACGCTAATATATGCCTGTACATAAACATCAATATCAGCATCCACGTAAATGTCAACGTGTTGGTAAAGGTAAAGGTGATCGTCAACATCAATGTAAAGGTGAACTTAAAATTGAACATCAACATGAAAATAAACATCTATGTGAACGTGAATGTGAATATTAAAATGAACAATAATATGTGTCAATGTGAATGTTAACGTCAATGTCAACATAAATATCAACGTCAATGTCAATGTTTATATGAACATCAACATCAATGTAAATGAAAAGATCAATGTATTCGTAAATTTCAACATAAAAATAAGCATCAACGTCAACTTAACCGTTAACGTCAACATCAATATTAACCTTAATGTGTAAGTCAATGTAAACATTAGTGTTAACATTAAAATTTACGTCAAGGTGAATGTGAACGTATACATGAATGTCAACATGAACATCAACCTGAAATTCAGCGTGAACGTGAAAGTCAACATAAATATTAATGTGAATATCAACGTCAACGTAAATGTAAACGTGAATGTCATTGTCAATGTAAAGGTTATCCTGAACGTCAATGTAAATGTCAATATCAACATCAAAGTCAACGTCTATATCAACATCAACTTCATTGCCAACGTCAATGTCAGCATCAACGTAAATGTAAATACGAACGTCAACGTGAAAGTCAATGTCAAGGTCTCATTAACATCAATGTCAATGTCAATGTCAGCATGGATGTCAAAGTGAATTTTAATGTCAATAACAGCATCAACGTAAATGTTAATGTAAGCACAAAATAAGCGTGCATGTGAACGTCAATGTGAACATCAATATCAACATAAATTTAAATATCAATATCAGCGTCCTCATTAACTTCAATTTGTTGGAAAACGTGAAAATGCTCATCAACATCAATATAAACGTAAATGTAAAAATGAACGTCAACATACATCAATGTTAATATGAAAGGGAACGTGAACATTAACATAAACGTTAATATAAACGTCAACGTGAATGTCAACGTGAACATTATTGTCAACGTTAACATAAACGTCAATGTAATTTCCATTGTTAATATGAACATAAATGTCAATGTAAATATGAACATCAACGTATACGTAAATGTCAAGGTAAAATTTTAGTATCAACGTTATTAAAAAAATTAGTGTCAACGTTAATATTAATATCAATGTGATCATTACATAACCTAAATGTTAATGTTTCATTTAACCTCAACGCAAATGCAAATGTTTACAAGAACGACAATGTGAACGTCAACCTGAATGTCAGCGTGAACGTGAATGTCAGCATAAGCGTTAACATGAACGTGAATGTGATTTTCAATGTAAATGCAGATGTGATATTGAAAATTAAGATCAACGTAAAGGTCAACGTGAACTTCCATATAAATGTCAAATTAATTATCAAAGTCAACATAAATGTGAACGTCAACATTAATGTGAATGTCTACGTGAATGTAAAAGTGAACGTCAACATCAATATTAACATCAATGTGAATATAAACATAAACCTGAATGTTAACGTAAAACTTTACGTCAACATAAGTATGAAAATACACACGAATATCAACAAGAACCTAACGTAAAGGTCAACTTTAAAGTCACCATGAACGTGAACGTCAACATAAACATTAATGTGAACGTGAATTTCAATGTAAATATGAACGTGAAAGTTAACATCAACGTAGAGGTCAATGTGAACATCAATTTCAATATCAACATCAACATCAAAGAAAAAATCAATGTCAATGTCAACTTCAATATAAATGTGAACGTGAATGTCTATGTCAATGTTGTCAATGTGAACATCAGCGTGAAAGTCAACATCAATATCTCATGAATATCAATTTCAATGCCAACCTCAATGTCAATGTTAACATGGATGTCAAAGTGAATATTAATGTCAATGTCAGCATTAACATAAACATAAATATCAGCACAAACGTAACCGTGAACGTGAACAATCACCGAAACATGAACGCCAAAGTAAATGTTAATGTGAACATAAATGTGAACTAAATATGAATGTCAACATGAAAGTCAATCTAAAAATCGAGGTGAACATGAACGTCCTTGTGAAGGTCAACGTGAATGTTAATGTGAATGTAAATGCGAACTTAAACGTCAATATTAATATCAAAATCAAAGTCAACGTAAATGTGAACGTTAATGTCAATGTTAGCATCAACAGAAACATAAATATCAGAATGAAATTCAATATCTACATCAGTGTCCTTGTAAATGTTAAAGTCTTGGTAAACATCAATATGATCATCAACATCAATGTAAATGTGAACATAAAAATAAACGTCAACATGAATGTGAACATGAACATCAACATGAACGTTAATATGAACATCAATTTAAACGTCAACGTGAACTTTAATCTCTATATCAACATAAACGTCAACATCATATGAACGTCAATGTTGACTTAAGTGTGAATGTCAACGTATATGTAAAGGTGAATGTATGTATTAGTATCAACATAAACATAAGAGTCAACGTCAACATCAATATTAACATCAATGTGAACATTAACATAAACCTAAACGTAAACATTAAAAGTAACATCAAAATAAATAAGAATGTATATATGAACGTCAACGTAAGCATAACATGAACGTCAACTAGAAAAGCAGTGTTAACCTTAACGTCATCATAAATTATAACATGAACGTGAACATAAATATCAATGTCAATGTAAATGTGAACGTAAGTTTCAACGTCAATGCAAAGATCAAAGTGAACGTCAATGCTAATGTCAACATCAACATCAAAGTCAAAGTCAACGTCAACGTCACCTGTAATGACAACGTGAAACTAAATGTCAATATAAATGTGAATATAAACATTAAGCTGATACTTAATGGGAACGTCTACATGATAATGAACGTAAAAATCTTATAAACATCATCATATATATAAACGTAAAGGTCCACATCAATATAGATGTCAAAGTAAATCTTAATCTCAACATAAGCATCAACATAAATGTAACTATCAGCACAAACATAAGCGTAAACATTAACGTTAATGTGAATGTTAACTTGAAATGTGAACAACAATGTAAACGTTAATGTGAACATAAACTTGAAAGTCTATGTGAACTTTAACACGAATGTCAATATGGACATCCACTGTAAACATCAACATAAACAGGAACGCCCTCGAGATGGTGAACATGAACGTTAACGTGAACGTCAATGTGAATCTAAACATCAATTTCAATATCAATGTCAATGTCAACATCAATGTTAATGTCAATGTGAACGTCAAAGTGATCATTCACACTTACCGACATGTTGACATTTACGTGGACGATGATATTTATGTTAATAGTCATGTTTATATTGACATTTATATTGATGTTGACATTGACTTTTTTTATTCATGTTGACGTGCACATTAACCTTTACATAAACGTTGATGTCTTTATTTATATTTCCTTTGATGATAAAGTTGATATTGACGTTGACATTTACAATTAAGTTGATATTGACATTGACATTGTTGTACACATTGCTGTTAACATTGAAATCGATATTGATGTTTATGTTGACATTCACATTCACATAGACGTTAATGTTGACGTAGTCATTGACATTTGTGGTGATGTTGACATTTATGTTTATGTTTGTTTACATTAGCATTGAATTTTATGTTTATACTGACGTACACATTTACGTTGATGTTAAAGATTACATTAACATTGAGTTTCACATAGATGTTAGTGTTGACATTCATGATTACATTGCCATTTACATTGATTTCACATTAATGTTCATATTGACGTTCACATTGACAATGACTTTCACATTGACGTTCACATTGATGTTAATGTTTACATTAATGTTGACATTGACGTTCACAGTTATGTTGACGTTTTCATTGTGTAGATGTTGACATTGATGTTCATGATAACGTTCATGCGGTTAAAGTTTATGTTGATTTGGACATTTATGTTTATACTTACATTTACATTATGTTGATGTTGACGTTCACACTAACGTTGATGTTTACATTGACATTAATGGACATTTACATTGATGTGCAAGTTTACGTATATGTTCACATTGAAGTTCACGTTCACCTTGACATTGATGCTATATTGATGTTAACGTTCGTATTTATGTTGACTTTTATGTTCACGTTGACGATCACATTCAGATTTACAAAAATATTGATGTTTATTTTAATGACGACGTTTTCGTTGACGTTTATGTTAACATTGACGTGTTTATTTACGTTGTTGTTGATGTTAAAGTTGACATTGATGTGGGCGCTGACGTTGATGTTAAAAATTTCGTTGATGTTCACATTGATGATGACATTAATGTTCACATTGACATTCATGATGAGGTTCACATTTAGCTCATGTTGATGTTTACATTGATGTTGACGTTCAAATATCACATTCACATTTGCCAACACGTTGTTATTGACATTCTGACATTGATGTCTCATTGAAAATAATGTTGACATGAAAGTTCATATTAACGTTCACATTGAAGTTGAATTTGACATTTACATTGACATTGATATACACGTTAATGTTGAAGTTGACATTTAAGGTGACATTCACATTCACATTTACGTTGATGATGACGTTGATGTTGACATCCACATTTATGTTGATGTAGAAATTGACATTAACGTTCATGTTGATATTTACATTGATGTTCACGTTAATGTTTAGGTTAATGTTCATGTGTATGTTGACGTTCAGTCTAAAATTTTAGTTTACATTCACATTTACGTTCTTGTTGAAATTCATATTTACGTTAATGTTAACGTTAATGTTAAGCTTGACGTCGATGTTCACATTTATGTTGATATTCATGTTTATGTTTATGTTTACGTTCTAATTAACATTAATGTTCATATTCATATTAGTAATGTCATTTTCATTGACGTTGAAGTTCATGTTGACATTAACATTGATTTTGACATTTCCATTGACGTTCACATTGACATTGACATTGATATTATCTTTTACATTGACGTTCATGTTTATATTGACATTGATGTTGATTTTTACATTGACGTTCAAGCTGACATTTACATTGACGTTCATGTTAATATTTACATGGATGTTGATTTTTACGTTGACGTGAAGATTTATATTAACATTGATGTTGAAGTGCTCTTTTACATTACTTTTATATTCAAGTTCACGTTATCGTTTATAATGATATTGACATTGACATTGACATTCACATAATAGTTTACATTCACGCAGACGTTGACATTGGCATTGACGTTGACGTTCATATGGACTTTTACATTGACGTTCACACTGATGTGTAAGTTTATTTTGACATTCAAGTTTACATTTACATAGACATTGACGTTCAAATTGACGTCGATGTTGACTCTGACGTTGACACTAATTTTGAGGTTGACATTAATGTTCAACTTAATGTTCATACTGAAATTCACGTTTACATTGACGTTGACATTGATGTTCACATTTACGTTGATGTTCATGTTGACATTGATGTTCACATTGACGTTCATGTTTATATTAACGTTTACATTCAAGTGTACGTTTAAGTTGATGATCAGATTTGCAATTTCAAGTATGTTAAGGTTTATGTTGACGTTGTTGTTCACGTTGACTTTGAGGTTTATATTAAGGTTGACTTTTACATTTATGTTGATATTAATATTGATTGACATTTACGTCTCTATTTACATTCACATTGACATATATGTTGATGTTCACGTGAATGTTGATATTCACATTGACGTTGCTGTTCACGTTGACGTTTACATTGATGTTCAAATTAATATTCACGTTGACGTTGACGTTCAAGTGGACATTCACATTAACATTGAGGGTACATTCACGTTGAGATTTAGGTTTATGTTGATAATGATGTTGACATTAACATTGATATTGATGTACATGTTGATGTTGGCATTGACTTTGTAGTTGAAGTTGATGATCACTTTGATGTTTATATTTACTTTCATGTTGACGTTCATGTATAACTTCATGTTGTCATTCACGATCACGTTCACATTAAAATTTATGTTCCAGTGCACATTGATGTTGACGTGGATGTTGACGTTCACTTTGACTATGACTTTGTGGTTCACGTTGATCTTCATGTTGATGTTGACGTTGACATTTATATTGACGTTACTATTGATTTAGAATTTTACGTTGAAGTTTATATTGATATTCAAGCTGACATTTACACGTTCACCTTCACATTGACATTAACGTTGATTTATTAACATTGAAATTGATGTAGATGTTGATGTTTATGTTAATGTTGAGATTGAGGGTGATGTTGTTGTTGGCGTTTATTGATATGGATGTTGACATTGATGTTTACATGCTCATACATTGATGTTCACATTCACGTTCACGTTAATGTTCATAATGATGTTGATATTACATTGACGTTCATGTTCACTTTTACATTCATGTAGATGTTGAGTTTCACATTGACATTAAATTTGACGTTTACATTGATATTGACGCTAACGTTCACACAGATATTGACGTTCACGTTGATATTTACATTTACGTTGATGTTCAGTTTTATGTTGAAACACACATTGACGGTGACATTGACAATGATATTCACAGTAACATTGACATTGATGTTAATTTTAACCTCGATTCTCACATTTATGATTACGTTGACGTTCATGTTTGTGTTCATGTTCACATTCATGTTGAAATTTATGTTGACATTCACGTTGATATTCATATTAATATTTTTCTTCATATATAAGTGTATGTTTATATTGAAGTTAACCTTGACGTTGATGATCACATTTGCATTTAACAGCATGTTGAGGTTTATGTTGACGTTGACGTTCACGTTGACATTGACTTTTATGTGGAAATTGATGTTTTGACTGATGATAACAACAATAATAATTATCACATTGACGATGATGTTGATGTTAAAATTGATATTTCATTGACGTTGACGTTGACGTTGATATTGACATTTAATATAACATTAGTGTTGACGTTGGCATTGATGTTGATATTGACATTGACATTTTTCACATACGAGAATAGCCCCTAGACGTAACTGGTGTTGTCGTCCTCTTTGAGGACTAATACTAACATCGAAAGAGGAGTAATACTAACATCTTCTCTTAAATCATTATCGTCATAGGTCAAAGTTAGTGGAAAATATAAAACATTCCATTAATTCTACGCGGAGGTTTGCACAGACCTCTACATACGCATAATATATATATATCGTGTATACCTAGACCCTTCTTATAGAAATATTACTGAGTGTTAAACTTTTATTGCACATAAGTATACAATATATAACATAGTCATAATAGTCGTCTCATCTCATAACCATCTAACAAGAGTGTAATAACTTGTCCATAACCCATACATCAAAGTAAGAATGCCTCACATGGACTATAAAATGTTTCACAATAAATGAAAAGGAAAGAACATATAGTAGTCTTAAACTCAAAACTATTCCATTACCTTGATTGTATCTTGGCCCTCGAATATTGAGGACCTACCCTATTTGGATAAATAAGAGATTCAAGCCATCTTGACTTCGTCTTTAAAGTAGTTCAACGATCCGAACCTAAAATGTTGGAGAAAAGGAAGAAATGCGGTTAGTACACCACTTGTACTAAGTTTGAGATTATATCTACACAAACTTTGAAATCATTCTAAGAAAAGGGACATTTCATATAGTATGCACTTTATTTAAAAAACTTTATGCACATTGAACAAGACCATTTTCCCAACAAAGCATGTTTATTAAGTCATAGGCGTGTATATCACAACACCAACAACATCAAGTCTAGTCAAGTCAACATGCATAGCAAATAGTTGAATACATAACCAAGTAACTCTATCATCAAGTGATAGTAATGACAAGCATGAATAAGAGCATCTTTCAACATACCAAAGAAGACAATTAATCATGAATACCTATAAATTCAACAATTGAAATGACCAAGGAAAGCCTCATATTTTTACTTAATCAAGTAACTCAATAAGAATCATGGCTAACATACTACTTCACATATAATAACATTAAATAGTTCATAGAATCATACATTAAAAACGTAGACCAACACATATTCATAAGTGACACCAATTAACATACCGTATCAACAGTGTGCAGGTTCGTCATATACATGTCATATATCATCATAGATATATGCATACATAATTAAAACGTCCTAAAGATCTCTTCAAGGAAAACTAATGCAAGGCGTAGGTAGATTCTAAAATCCATAACTAATCTAAGTCAACCACTCAAGTCAGCGTAGTTAGTTTGTACTGCATTACTTCATTTTAGTATAGGAACACTTGCCTTAACCGACTTAGACCACAGATCTAAGCGTGAAATCTGATTTTATAAGGACTTACATCAAAGGAAGGTTGTCGACCAACTAAAGTAAAACCAAACATAAATATTGATTTGTAGGTAGATCCACTAGCTAGTCTTCCTATGGAGGAAACATAGTTCAAGAACTAAAATATAGGTATAATCCCTCTACATACCACTTGGCAATTGGGCCTCCTCTCATGGGAAATCATTAATTGAATATCCCTCTTTGGGGGAGGCAACACCATATGTTGAACTATAGGTTGGATCTTCCTCTATGGAAAGTCGTCACCTCCCATTATAAAGTGCAATCAAATCTAAGCTAAAGTCACTTCTTGAAATTTTTTTAATGACTTTATTAATAATCATAACTTCATATGTTTTTCACAAACATTTGCAGGTTCTACCAACGGTGTCTTACAAGGACCGTAGCCTTAACCATGGTCCATCATGCACACCAATCGATGGGATCAGAAACACCTAAAAAAATTAGCCTAGAAAAAATTTGTTAACTCATGGACAATTGACGGAAATACGGCCAGTAGGTCAGACAGCGGTCCATAGTCCGTGATCATAAATCAAGACTTCTTTCAACCACTCTATATCAAAAGCTAGGATGACCAACACAGTCCGTAGGTTGAAAATTATCAGACAGTTAAGGGAAAATACAGTTGGGTCGAATTCAAATGATAATAATCCTAACAACAATATGAATAAGGTGTACTATGACCTAACCACGCATAGATAATTTAATTATCTTTCTATAGACACCAGCATTGTTAAAATCAGACATTCGAGTAAAAACTTATGCCTATTTTTGTAATGGTGTGTCGAATAGGCCTTGATGAAGGACCAAACGACAGGGCGACGGGCAGACGATGGACCGTCAGTCCAGGCCATCATTTAGTCCAACAAAAACTTTCCCATGGGTCTTTTGGAACTTTCTCACTCTGTTTAAACCCTAGGTTACATTATTTTGACCCTAAATAAACATGTTTTAGACAGTTTAACCGTAGAAAGATAATTAAAACATATCTAAGTCAAATCATTAAATCAAAACTTACAAAACTAAAATCAAGAGATGTGAAAAAGCTAAAAAACCTAGTTCAATAACGCCACAAGTTCGAGCTCTTCTAGCCCCTAAACCTAAGTACATTTTCTGGGATTTTATCACCAGGTATGTGAGATTTCACTAGTGGGTTCCTTTTACCTACAGGTTACTAGTTTTCAATTAAATTCTTGATTCTCTTATCATGATTAAACCTAGGGTTTCTAGAACTTCATTATTTTATTAAATATATGCTCCAAATCAGATTATAATGTTACTACTCAGATTATCGCATGAATTTAAGAACCCTAGCTTTGTATTGATTTAGTTCTTGAATTACACATGCTAGGTCAAATATTTCAAACACTTTAGATATTCCATCCTCAGTTGTAAATGCATAATTTCTAGATTAATTGTTGCATTCTCAATTTGCATGTTCTGTTTAGAGCTATCCATTATTTATAGAAACTCAGACATAAATATTAAATTTATAGAATTCATGGGAGTCGCATAATGAGTTGGACTAGGGTGCAACGTACTAAATAGTCCCATAACGACTACCCAATTATGTTGTAAGTCCCCTCTTTGAGCATTAAATTTAGTGAACATGCCAACATGCCTTTATAACTTCGGCAGGATATATTGAGTCCTCTCGATGAGGCGTATACATTGGACTCCACATTTACCGCATGTGTTTTTATTATTGGTTATTAGTTGCTCCCACAGTTCTATCAGACTCTCTTCATTGACCATTTATATGAATATTCAATATTCTGTTTCAACATGTTATAAATTTGTCATTTCATCCAGTTAGCTCAGAATTATTTTTATAATGTAAGATTATTATTCGGTTGTAAGTCCCTTTTGTGGGAAATCTGTTTAGTGATCACGGTAGCATGTCTTTATACCTTGGACGGGTGTATTGGGTCCTTTCGATGGGGTGTATATATCTAACTCCACATTGAGCTCATGTGGTTTGATTTTTTGTTAAAAGTAGCTCCCACACTTCAATAATATTCTTTGCATTGACCATTTATCAATATATTCAATATTAAGTTTTAGCATGTTATAAATTGTTCATTGCAACCAGTTAGCTCAAAATTGAATTTATCATGTCACATTATTATACTTTCTATGATGCTTGTTCAGTTATGTTTTATTTCAGCATAACTCTATCCTATATGCTCAATACATTTCAAGTACTGATGGATATGTGCTCTACATCTTCTCATGATATAGGTTCAGGTATTCACCATCTAGATCACGCATAGATCGTTTCTCTATCTCCATTTCAGCAGATTTAGTGGGGAGTCCACAATATCCGAGGATAACAGTCATGAGTTTCATTTGAATATTTAGTCATTAATTTTATGTTTTTGCTAGATTGAGCTGGGGATTGTCCCTGTATTTCTAGTCCAGTTTTGAGGCTATTTTTAGACGTAATTAGATTCAGCTTTGTAGTGAATTAATATTTTCTGTATTAAACTCATCAGTTTTTTTCATATATCTAAGTTTTGGCATTTCGGTATTCCCTTTCTTTTCATTATAAATTTTGATTTAGCTTCTGCAATAGTTTATAATCTTTAGTATGCTCATGATCATGCAAGAAGGGTAAGCTTGTTATCACTTGTGTTCCTAGGTTCCGTGTCCGCATCTCGGGGGTGGCTTGGGGTGTGAAATTCATTTTGATATTCACATTAATGTTGATATTCACATATAAATTTTTGTTGACTATAACATTTACATTCACGTATATAGTGGTGTTTACGTTTATGTGACATTTACGATTATGTTGGATTTAATGTTGATATAAAGATTATGTTTTACGTTCACGTTGACATTGATGTTGATTTTGATATTAAAATTGATTATGATGTTTAAGTTGATGTTAAAATTGGCGTTCACGGTAACATTCATGTTGACATTCACATAGACTTTCACGTTTACATTGATGTCTACATTGACATTCATATAGACAATTAAGTTGACATTAATATAGACGTTCACGTTTATTTTTACATTGACGATTACATTTCAAGTGGATGTTCACAGTAACGTTCACATTCACATTGAAATTTGTGATGACATTTACATTTACGTTGATGATGACATTCACATTAACATCCACTTTGACGTCCACATCGACATTGACTTTGTAGTTGACATTCACTTTGATGAGATGTTGACGTTCACTTTTATCTTGGCATTCATGTTAACATTTATGTTGACGTTTGCATTCACGTTAACATTAATGTTCATGTTGACATTAAGGATAATTTGATATTGATGTTGATATTGACATTGATATTGACATTGACTTTTATGTTTATGTTGACGTCTAAGTTCACATTTATATTGACAATGACGTTCACGTTCACGTTCATATTAACGTTTATGTTGACATTCATGTTCACGCTGACTTTCAGGTTGACGTTCACACAATGTTCTTGTTGAAGTTCATATATACGTTAACATTTACTTTGACTTTAAATTTAACATTAACAATCAAGTTTATGTTGACGTTCATATTGATGATGATGTTGATGTTTATGCTGACGTTTAAGTTGACATTAACATTGATGTTTATGTTAAGTTTACGTATATGTTTATGTTCACATTTAACCTAATATTTATGTTGATGTTTATATTAACGTTGATATTTATATTGACGTTTATGTGGATGTTGACATTAAAGTTTACGTTGATGTTAACATTAACATTCATATTAACGTTTATGCTCACGTTCATGTTCATGTTTACGTTGATGTTTACCATGACATTAACTTTTGCATTCATATTTACATTGATGTTTAAGATTACGTTTACGTTTACCAACACATTGACATTCACGTTAACACTAATATTAATGTTGACATTCATGCAAATATTGATTGTTATGTTGTTGGTTACATTGAATTTTTTATTCACGTTAACATTGACATTAACGTTCACCTTAATGTCCACATTTACATTGACATTGACATTCACGTTCACGTCAATGTTTAAGTTCACATTTTCTTTGATGATCAAGTTGATGTTTACACTAACGTTGAAATTAACATTGACGATGGTGTACATATTGTCGTTCACGTTTACGTTCATATTGATGTTCATGTTCAGCAAAACGTTCATGTTGACATTTATGTTCACACGAATTTTTGGTTTTACATTAATGTTTACGTTCTCGTTGACTTAGTCAAAACATGCAGGAAATTGGACCCTCACATAAGAGACCTCCATCAACGGTTCTTCTGTGAGTGAAGACCACCCAATCTTTCGTGATGCACATTCATAATATTGGTAACAAACTGTGCACATAAGTCTCTCCAATAAATTGGCTAAGTTTTGGTCGACCGATGACATTTATACCCTGTCGATCAAGACACTCCCCGTCGATGCCTTTTCATGGGTGTAAACTGCCATTACAGTGGTTGACTCTAAACGCAAGGATCCTCCTCAAGGGATCTTTGTTAATCATTAGGAGTCATAACAAGACGTTTCAAGTATGGACCTCCTTGAACTACTTTTGTAATGTCATGGACATTCTTGGAAGATTTGGTTTTTAAACTTTCTAAATGTTCTATACTGATTAGAATTGACCTTAAAACAGTGTCTAGACCTTATAAAACTTCTGTTAGGCTCTAGAACACATCTTGGATTTTTGAAGATGTAGGAAACATTCATCCCCGAATGACACTAAAATCTTTTGAATGATGGAATAGACTGAAAACTAGCAGCCCAACAAAAAATAACAGACAGCAACATCAACTGTATAACCTACACAAGGCATTTCAAAAGGCTTCAATTATCACGTATGAAGCTCAACATTTCATTATGAGGAATATCCTTCTCACAACAACAATAGATCAACATAGGACTTATGAGTCAATTATGCTAAAGCTTAATCTATGAACATGCTCCATTTTATTTCTGAAACACTCACCATGTGGAAATTGACAACATAATTCATAACAAACAAAATTGCCATTTCCAAATCCAATGCACAAATTTCACTATTATTCACTTTAATGACATTAAAAATGCACCTTTTGCATAATTTCATCAAAAATAAAGAAACTTCAGTTTTTAGTGCAGATTTTCATTATTAGTAATAACTACTAATATTAGTTATCAAATAGATGATGGTAATGGGAATTCATGTCGGCCTAGGCCTATCATGTTGCACCCTCAACTAGGTGAGTCTTCCATTACACCTCTACGGAAGGTACTTCTTTATTTATTAACCTATTTCTTAATCTATCAAGGATTTGAACTGGAGCTTCCTCATAAGAGCTGTTTATATTTCACACCAAGACCCTCATTATGAAGAATATACTCAGGATCACTGATAAACTTCATAAGAATGGAAACATGAAAAATTTGATGAACCGAAGCAAATTCACTAAGAAGCTTCAATTTGTAGGCAATGTTTCAAACCCTTTGGTAGATTTCATATGGACCCACTTAATGACGACTCAACATTACTTTCTTGAAAAACCTAACAACCCCTTACATAGGAAAAATTTTCAAATAAGCTTTGTCACCTTCTTCAAACTCTAAATCCCTTATCTTATTATCGACAAACGAGTTTTGCCGACTATACGACTTTTGAAAGCGATTTCTTATTATATGAACTTTCTCATAAGTCTTATTAATAAAAATGGGACCAAGAAGTGAAGACTTACACATTTCAAACCATCCAATAGGAGATCTTTATCTCCTACCATACAGGGCGTCATAAGGAGCAAGGAATATGGATGAATGAAAACTATTATTGTAACCAAACTCCACCAATGCCAAATGTGTGTCCCCATTTCCCTCTAATTGAATAATACAAGCCCTAAACATATCTTCAAGGGTTTGGTGATGTAAAGCAGTACTTAAGTTTACCTTAGTACCCATCTTTTCTTGGAATGACCTCCAAAACCTAGATGTAAGTTGTGCACCCCTATCATATATGATGGATAATGAAATACTGGTGACACAAAATCTCATCTATGAAGATCCGTGCATAATCTTCAACCGAATATGTAGACTTGATTGGAATTAAATGAGCGGACTTGTTCAACCTATCAAAAACCACCCATATGGAGTCATATTGCCATTGAGTCCAAGAAAACCTACTACAAAATCCATATTTATGTCTTCCCACTTCCATGTAGGGACTTTGATTTCTTCCAGCATGTCACCCGACTTTTGATGCTCAACTTTCACTTGTTGGCAATTTGGACACTTAGCAACAAACTCCTCTATGTTCTTTTTCAAACCTTCCCACCAAAATACTTCCCTAAAGTCATGACACATTTTTTGCGAACCAGAAGAATGGACTAATGAAACCCATGGGCTTCCTCAATGATCCGGTTCCTCGACCCATCTACATTGGGAACACACAATCTTTCTGAATACCTTAAGAAACCAGCCCTCCATTGAAAAGAATGACTCATTTATCTTACTAAGAATCGATTCCTTCAACTCAATCAGTGATTGCTCAAGGTGTTGTTTAGACATCACCTCAACTACCAATGATGACTCAGAGTTATGATAAGCCATAAAACCAACATTCAGAGAATATTCCCACGACACATCAAGTATAATCCCATGAACATCTCTCACTAGGTATTTCTTGATATCATCTATGTGAGACACAAAACACACGGTTATACGACTTATAGCATCCGCATCCACATTAGCCTTGTCGTGCTAATAGAGAACACTCATGCCGTATTCTTTCAACCATTCTAACTACCTTCTTTGTTGGGGATTCAACTCATTTTGGGTAAACACTTATTTGAGACTCTTATGATCAGTATACTTATCAATATGGACTGCATACAAGTAATGCCTTAATCTTTTTAAGGAAAATAGTATGACCGCTAATTCAAGATCATCATTTGGATAATTTCTCATATGCACCTTAAATTGCCTAGAAACATAGGCTATTACCTTCCACGTTGAATAAGCACACACCCTTAACCGTATCATGATGCATCACAATACACAACGAAACCCTTTGTCCCCTACTGTAAAGTAAACAGCGGAGCAGAAGTAAGCCTATCTTTCAAGATTTGGAAGCTTCTCTCACATGCCTCCGACCACTCAAATTTCCTACTCTTTTGGGTCAAAGTAATCAAAAAAGTTGAGATGGACTCAAAACTATCCACAAACCTCCGATAATAACCCGCTAGACCAAAGAAAATCCTAATGTCGGTTGGAGTCATTGGTCTATACTAATTTTTCACATCCTCGGTTTTCCTTGGATCAACCTCAACACCCTCACTACAGTTGATATGACAAAGAAATGCTACCGACCTTAACAAAAACTCAGATTTATTATATTTTGCTAATAATTGGGTCTCCTTATGAACTTGAAATACAAACTTCAAATGGTTAATGTGATCACCCTCATCTTTTGAATATACAAAAATGTTGTCAATGAAGACAATGAAAAATGAATCTAGGTAATTTTAAAAAACCCTATTCATGAAATCCATAATCACCATCGGGGCATTTGTGAGACCAAAGAACATTACTAAAAATTAAAAATGATCATCTCTAGTCCGAAATGGCGACTTTTGTATATCCTCCCTCTCACCCTAATTTAGTGATACCCCGATCACAGGTCAATCTCTAAAAATTGCTTGCCCATTGGAGTTGATTAAACAAATAATCAATTCGAGGGTCAGGATACTTATTCTTAATAATGATTTTATTGAGTTGGTGATAATCAGTGCACATTTTAAGTGGATTATATTTATTCTTCACAAACAAAACCATAGCACCTCATCCTTTGTCTAGTAAATCTTTTAGTTGATTCTTCAGCTCTTTCAATTCGCCGGATCTATCCGATAAGGAGGAACTGAAATGTGATTTATTTTTGGTAAAAAGTCGATACAAACATCAATTTCCCGTTCGGGAGAAATACCGGGAAGATCATTTCGAAAAACCTTTGGAAATTCACTCATTACGGGGACTGACATTGTGGGAGGAATTTCAGAGACTAAATCTTACAATCTTACTATATGGTATAAACACCCTTTAGATATCATTTTGCATGATTTGAAACAAGAAATTATACGACCTGTAGGAATAGAATTTCCCCCCTTGCACTCTACAACGGGATCACTTTGAAAGTTAAACTTCACCACACTCGTTCTACAATCAATAGTGGCAATGCAAGAATGCAGCCAATCCATACCCAAAATGACATTAAAATCAAGCAGATCAAGTTCTACTATATAAACATAAGAAACTCTATTGAGCAACAATATAGGACAATTTCTAGACACCCTTTTTGCAACAACAGACTCACCCACCAATGTAGACACTATAAAAGGTTCATGAAAGACTATCGGGTAAAATGTCAAACATTTTAGCAACTATATGAGTATCAAATGATAAGGTATAATTGGGATCAAGTAAGGTATATACATCAATAATGAAGACTTTCAACATAACAGTCACCATGTAAGGAGAAGCCTCTTGCTCACCCCTAGAGCGAAGAGCATAGAATCGCTTTCTCTTTGGAGCCTCATTTGAACCACTTGCTTGAGCTTGACCATTACCCTTGTCTTAACCCCTCAGATTAGGGCAATACCTAACCTTGTGCCAATTTTTACCACAACGAAAAAAAATTTCCATTTCCTTAAGACAATAACCATAGTAAATCTTGCCACACTTTTCATAATGGCTTTTCGGTTAGTGAAATAGTACCGTTCCCTTTTTAGTCTTAGGGTTGGACACCGTAGCATCCATAAACTTGAGAAACTTAGAAGTAACTTGATTATATACGCACTTCTGAAACCTTTGCTTGTCTTGTATCTCAAGACTATTCATTGATGAACCTCCATCAAAATATATTGTCCTCTTAGCATCTCTACTCTTCCTCCTAGCCCTTGAATATTACACATGTATGAAATGAACCATAATATGATAAATGTTTATGTTGTCATGTAGCATATCCAAATGACACTAATCTTGCAAAACAACTTACCCCGCTTCTTGTTAAAAAAAATTTATTTTTTAATACCTAGGATCAGAAATCAAAGAAGAAGATGGTTGATAAACTCCACCACTTTAGCTTCCCTCTTCTCCCTATGGAAAAGTCTATCAACAAAACCTTCTTGAAAATTTCCCAAGTCACTAGTCCACCTCTTCAAGGACTATTGTCTATCAATTGGACGTACCATTCTTGAGCCACATGCTTTAGTTAGGTGGCTAACTCGACCTTCTCACTAGTAGAAAAACCAATAGCATAAAGGATCTTGTTGATTTCAATTGGACGTACCTTTGCTTCAGACCCTGGTTCTAGACTTTAGAAGAGACCAGCATCATTAACCTCTCAGAGGTCGCAGACAAGCCTCTTTTTAGCTTTCATCACAATCATACATTTAAATTTAGTGAAAAATATTAGAAAATTTTAAATTTACTTAAGTGTACTTAGACTTCATATAATTTTTGCGTACGAGTGATATACTAATAGATCAGCATTAACAACCATCTATTAATAGATTGAACAAATGAAATGAAGAATTCATTATATTATTAATAGTTTCCAAACCGGCCTTAATATAAATTCATAAATAAATATTTGAAAGAAACGCTAGGGACAACATCCACTACCTATGCTTAATCTACTAAATCTAGAATATAAAGTGTAATTCCTCGAACTCAAGAGGACCTACCAAAGTCTGGAGGTACTAATCCAAAAAGCATCAAACAAATCTTCAATCCTCTTCAAGGACAAGTGCCTATAAAAATAAAAATAGTGTATGGGTTAGTACATCCTTGTACTATGTATGGGTGACTTCACATAAACATATGAGGACTATGCATGATTAATGAAAGCTATTCCTATAAAAACATGCCATATTTGGAAAGTGAAGTCACCTTTTTTCCCTATTCTTTATTTATAAATCATTTATGAAAATGACATATTTTCATTCATTAAAAGCACACAACTCATTTTCTATATGAACATAAGACTTTAGAATCATTAACATAATTTTAAAATAACTCGAGCAAAAATATATATTTTTGCTCCCCTTCTAAGCCGAGAGCTCCTTTTCCCACACTTAGATTATTTTTCTGTATTTTTTTTCTTTTTGTTGTGTCATTCAATGATCTCCTTTTATCCTATGTTTTACTTACAAGAGCAATGATTCATTAGAGTCCCATTACTAAAATTAATGAAGTATGTAATCCAAAACACTAGGGAAATGATTTGACTACCCGAAATACAAGTTATTTTTTTCTTTCTTGTAAAATTGGGCATGAAGTCTTGATAAAACAATCTTTATTGTCTATGCCTATAATTTGATCATTTACATAATATAAAGAATAAGTTATATGCCCATTATTTGATCATTTGCATGATATAAAGATTATTAGCTATGCCCATTATTTGATCATTTGCATGATATAAAAATTATTGGTTGTGCCTATTTTTTGATCATTTGAATGATATATAGATTATTAGCTATGACCATTATCTGATCATTCACATAATATAAAGAATATAGGGCAATGAATAGCCATTATGTTTTGCTCCCTTTATTTTCATAAGCCAATAACTGCTAAAACATCATTCTTATCAAACACTAGTGATTTGATTTACTTATGCTTTTGCTAACTTAGTTCACTTTGGACTTAGATATCTTCCATTTTGATCTCATGTTCATTCTGAACATACTTTCCTTGATTTATTTCATTCTTTCTTTCTTACTTACTTCCTTTAAGAAATCATTAGCATTAAAATGACAAAGATCATGTGAACTAATATGAAATCAGTGTCTTTCCTACACTCAAAAGAGGTGGCTCACCCGCTAAAGTGAAACTGAATACTAGCATTTAAGCGAGACAAACAAAAGTTAAACCGAAAACTTCATATATATCTTAGGGGCATACACAAGCTAATAACCAATGGTAGCAACATAGTTGAAAGACTAGGAGATTTTTGAGACCCTTATAAACCTTTATGGTATCTCACGTCATGAGCCTTACATGTGCTTTTTCAAACTGATTAATAGTCTATCAGTGTTTCTCTCAATTTATCATACTTGACAACTTTTAGAGTTGCCTCATACATTATGGAAGCTTGCTTCTAGACTGAGGTATGCTTAGCTCAATGGATGAGTTGTTATCACTTTCTTTACTGATGAATATGAACTTCAATCTTACATTATCATTATGGTGTGAATGAGACTTGTCTCATGATTTCTAACACCCATTTATGTGAGTATATTTTACAGTTATTTAGGTGCAAGTGAGACATGTCTCACATCCTTTAACACCCTATTCTTGGTCAATTTTATGATTCATAAGCTATTGTGTATTTTCATTACTCACCTTATCTTGATAAACATTATTTGGTAGTCTTGTACCATTCTTGATGAAGTGTTATAAGGACTTATTTAATGTGCTACTATGTTAACAAGTTCATTTATATAGGGTATGTTGGGACCTATCCCAATCATTGGATTTCTCAGGGCTATGAGTTCATTGAGTTACATCTTGTGAAGTCATTCTTTAACATGTATTTGTCCTTACAAGAACATTATGATGGACATTGGCCGTATTTGAATAATATGGCTTTGTGATTGGCCAATTCTATTACATATTGGGAAATAATATTTTAAGCCAATTTATTGGCAAAAACCAAACATTCACTACACACTAGACATAAGAATATCATTACCCAGGTCAATTAACTTCATGTGTATACTATAGTTATCTCATAATTTTAAGCAAACCACCATTTAAAAATTTCATGTTCTCAAACACAATTGGGCATTACAACATTCTTATCGCATGTAAATTATATTCTAATCATAAGGATCTAACATGTAGGTATCATTCGACATTATTAAATCATAAAAACATACACATAATGAACAGTTAGCACCACATACCTATAGCATGCTCTAGATTGGCATTATACATACTACTACAATTTTAAATAGGGAGAACTAGGAAGATGAATATGCGATTCATTGGGAACAACCCTAGTTTTAATTTTCTTAAATTCTAAAATATTTGAAAAGACAGTTTGGAAAAGGAATCGAAGAGATAAAACCCATACGTTACTGTAGAATTGAATCAGCGAAGATCACCCCGTATTCTGCACGAAAAATCATGAAGAACAGCCTTGAAATTGCCTAAAGAGAATTGTTCACTGTTTTTCCTACATTTGTTACGGTTTTTGAGTTATGAGGTTCATTACCTCGTTAAACATGAGTCTACGTCATAGGAACTGCATATTAACAAATTAAACTTAGGTTAATTAACCTAATTACACAATTAATTATATAATTAACAAAACGTCCCTCCTAAATTGACTAAAAATATGAGATCATTTGACTTAGCCTTTAACGACCTGTTTAGTCGTTTTGAACAGTAGATTTTATTTCTGGAAAAACAGGCTGAGGCGACGGACCCCACGACAGACCTTCATGGGCACGACGGACCGTCGCAGGGTCTCGTTTCAAAACACTTAGAAAATCTGAAATTGGGTACTGAAAAATCGACTCTCTGAACTTCGTAACGGAATGGCAGGACGGACCGTCACAGACTCTTCAAAGAAATTGTGTCTCTGAACTCTCTGACGGAGCAGCAGGACGGACCGTCGCAGGCGCGACGGGCCATCACAGGCTGCGTAAATGCCAGTCTGAGTCGGAATTCCTTAATTGGTTTAAGGGACGTTTTTGACTATTCCTGCTTTAATTATAAAGTTAGTGGGTTAATGTTAATAAGTCTAATTACTTGGGGGTTAAAAGAGGTAACCTTAAGTTAATTAGTGGGTTATTATTGCCATCTTTGATTCGTAATTATATACTAATTAGGGTAAAAGAAAGAGGTTTGGAATAAGAAAATTTGAAAGCACAAGAGAGGGGGAAAACGAACGAAGAAGGAGGGAAGAAGAAAAGAGCTTTGGGAATTTGCTTGCTTGATCACTAGTCTTCGGTGGAGGTAGGTTATGGTTTCTCTTACGATATTCGTAGTAAACTCTTAATAGCGAATGATATGTATTGATAATATTGTAAACCCTGCTATGTGCTTAATTGTATGCTTGCATGAATGTAATTATATAATTGTGATTATATAAGCATGATGAAGTTATTGAATCCCAAATCTTGCAAAACCCTAATCTCTTTGTTAATGATGAGGCCTTGGTATAAAAGAACGCGTGATGAACTAAAATAATTGAGATTGATGATGCCTTGGTAAGAAAGAAGGCTTGATGAATTGATAGAAGGAGTTTTAGGGGATCGGGTGTCACGAACCGACACGTAGATTTAGGGGATCGAGTGTCACGAACCGACACGCAGATTTAGGGGATCGGGTGCCACGAATCGACACATAGATTTAGGGGATCGGGTGTCACAAACCGATACGTAGATTTAGGGGATCAGATGTCACGAACTGACACGTAGATTTAGGGGATCAGGTGTCACAAACCGACACGTAGATTTAGGGGATCGGGTGTCACGAACCGACACGTAGATTTAGGGGATCGGGTGTCACGAACCGACACGTAGATTTAGGAGATCGAAGTGTCATGTTCTGACACATAGTAGTAGGGGATCGGAGTGTCACGTACCGACACAAGAGGATTAATGAATATGAGGGAGCAGAGTGTCACGTACCGACACAAGAGAAATAAAGATAATGAATCTGGAAAGATGTTAATATACTCAATCTTATGAACATAATTCCTAAATGAGTATGGAATTGAGGATTGAGTCTTCATGTGTGAACATGACGGTAATTGTTAATGAGATATTACTTGCTGTTGCTACATGTTGAGTGTCATAGTTGATTTTATGATAGTACTTGGTATATATTGATTTCTATTTTGAGTTGGTCGATGATATCTACTCAGTACCCGTGTTTTGTACTGACCCCTACTTTTATGTTTTCTTCTAGTTTATTTGTGGAGTGCAGCAAACGTGCCGTCATCTTCGACTCAACAGTAACTCTAGACATTCTTCATTACACAGGATATCAGGGTGAGCGAATGCTTATAGCTTGGACTGGATCTTCCTCTTCATGTCTTGATGCCTTGAAGTTCCGGCATGGACTAGCTTTTGTGTATTTTTAGCTTCTTAGAAACTCTTAGATTTAGTAGTTTGAAGTAGATGTTCTTGTGATGATGACTTCCAGATTTTGGGAAATAATAGTTAATGTATTGGTTTTTATTAATGAGTTTAAGTCTTCCGCATTACTTTATATTGATATTACATTGAAATGTTAAGGTTTAAATTGGTTGGTTCGCTCACATAGGAGGGTAAGTGTGGGTGCCAGTCGCGGCTCGGTTTTGGGTCGTGACAAACTTGGTATCAGAGCATTAAGTTCGTTGGTCTCATCACACAAGAACGAGTCTAGTAGAGTCTTAAGGAACGGTAGGGGTACGCCTTTACTTTTTATTGAGAGGCTATAAGACTTTAGGAAAATTCCATTCTTTCTTTCTTTCTTTGGTGCTATTATTTGGGTCCAATTGGTATCTAGGTGGTACAAATTGGTATCTGACCATCTTCACTGTAGTTCGCAGATGGTTAGAACTAGAGCAACAACCGCGCCAACATCAACATCGGCAAGACAAGAAACGTCTGAGCAAGCCACTGGGGCTGTAGCTCGAGAAAGAGTAGCGGCAACACGCCGTGGTAGAGGTCGTGGGAGGACATCCTCTAGAGGAAGAGGACGAGCACCTAGCCCTTCTGATACTAGGGCGGTGACTCCTCCACCGACTGAGGAAGTGGTAAGAGAGGGTGAGAAAGGGGAGAATGAACAAGTGCAAAATGAAGAATTACCACCCCAACCTACCCCAGAGATGATCAATCAAGTTCTCGCTTATCTTAGTGGGTTGTCTGATCAGGGTCAGGCCCCTCCAGTGTTTTCTGCACCAACACCTCCGGTTTCAGAGGTACAACATGCAGCCACTATGGCTCCTCGTATGGATGCCTCATTGGACATAGGAACGTTTCCACGTCTGACTACTGGGCCTATAATGACAAATGATCAGCATGAACTTTTCAGTAAGTTCTTGAAATTGAAACCTCCAGTCTTCAAGGGTGCTGAATCTGAGGATGCTTACGATTTTTTGGTTGACTGTCATGAGCTACTACACAAGATGGGTATAGTAGAATGGTTTGGTGTTGAGTTCGTGAGTTATCAGTTTCAAGGGAGCGCCAAAATGTGGTGGCGGTCACATGTTGAGTGTCAACCAACAGAGGCACCACCTATGACTTGGGACTCATTCTCTAACTTGCTTATGGAGAAGTATATCCCCCGGACTTTGAGGGATAGGAAAAGGAATGAGTTCGTGAGCCTAGAGCAAGGTAGGATGTCGTTCAATGCATATGAGGCTAAGTTTCGTGCACTATGCAGATATGCCACCCAACTTTGTTTCTGTCCACAAGAGCTGATTCGTCGTTTTGTGAAGGGGTTGAGGTCAGAGTTGCAGATTTCAGCCTTACAGGTAGCGGCTATGGTAAAATCCTTCCAAGAAGTAGTAGATTTCGTGGTAGAGGTGGAAGGAGTGAGGCAAGATGAATTCACCATGGCATCGAAATCAAAGAGGTTTCGAAAGGGAGGTGAGTTTAATGGCTCTTACTCTAGAGGATAGGGTTCAGGAGGTTACTCAGTTCGACCAATTCAGTCTTCGCTACAGACTCTAGTTGGGGGTCCACCTCAGACCGGTCATCACTTCTCTGAGAGACCTATGCTTGAATCCAGAGAGTGTTAATGTTGTCGGGAGACTGGACAATTAGGAGAAATTGTCCAAAACAGACTTATAGACCTCCAATGGCTAGAGGTAGATGTGGTCATGGTAGAGGCCGTTATTCTGGAGGACGTGGTGGTCGAGGTAATGGTGGTCACCAAAATGGTCGAGGTGATGGGCAAACTGGAGCCACTACATAACAACATGGTAGGGGCAATGGACAGACAAGCGATAGGGCCCATTGTTACTCTTTCCCTGGGCGGTCTAAAGTAGAGACATCTGATGCTGTCATCACAAGAAATCTTCTGGTTTCTGGTTTGTGATTGCATGGCTTCTGTATTGTTTGATCCTGGATCCACATTTTCTTATGTATCTTCCTCATTTGCTAATGGTCTAAATTTACATTGTGAATTACTTGATATGCCTATTCGTGTTTCTACTCCGGTGGGTGAGTCTGCGGTAGTTGAAAAGGTATATAGGTCTTGTTTGGTGAACTTTGTGGGGAGCAACACTTATGTAGATTTGGTTATCTTAGAAATGGATGATTTTGATGTAATTCTGGGTATGACTTGGCTTTCTCCGCAAATTTCGATCTTGGATTGTAATGCTAAAACGGTGACGTTAGCCAAGCCAGGGACAGATCCCTTAGTGTGGGAGGGTGACTAACTTCCTATCCGGTGCGTATCATCTCCTTTCTTTGTGCTAAGAAAATTGTTAGTAAAGGGTGTTTAGCTTTGTTGGCACATCTCAAGGATAACACTACTCAAGTACCTTCGATTGAGTCGGTTTCGGTGGTCTGCGAGTTTCTGGATGTGTTCCCTGCAGATCTTCCTGTTACGCCACCAGATAGGGATATTGAGTTCTATATTGATCTTGAACCGGGTACTCGCTCCATTTCTATACCCCCTTATAGAATGGCTCCCGCGGAGTTAAGAGAGTTAAAAGCCCAACTTCAAGAGTTGTTGAGCAAAGGCTTCATTAGACCAACTGCATCCCCTTGGGGTGCTCCGGTGTTATTTGTGAAGAAGAAGGATGGGAGTTTTCGGATGTGCATAGACTACCGGAGGTTGAACAAGGTAACCATAAAGAACCAGTATCCTCTTCCTCGCATTGATGAATTGATCGATCAGTTACAAGGTGCATGTGTCTTCTCTAAATTGACTTGAGATCTGGTTATCATCAATTGAAAATACGAGCAACGGATGTGCCAAAGACCGCTTTTACAACCTAGTATGGGCATTACGAATTTGTAGTGATGTCTTTTGGTCTTACGAATGCCTCTGCTGCGTTCATGAGTTTGATGAACGGGATTTTTAAGCCATATTTGGATCTCTTTTTTATCGTATTTATTGATGACATACTGATATACTCTAAAAGTAGGGAGGAACATGAGGAGCATTTGAGAATGGTATCGGAAATGTAGAGGGAGAAAAAGCTTTATGCCAAGTTCTCTAAGTGTGAGTTTTGGCTAGATGCAGTGTCCTTCTTGGGGCACGTGGTTTCAAAGGATGGAGTGATGGTGGATCCTTCTAAGATTGAGACAGTGAAGAATTGGGTAAGACCTACTAATGTGTCAGAAATAAGGAGCTTTGTTGGGTTAGCTAGCTACTACCGCCGATTCGTCAAGGGTTTCTCTTCTATTGCTTCCCAACTGACGAACATGACTAAGCAAAATGTTCCATTTGTATGGTCGGATGAGTGTGAGGAAAGCTTTCAGAAGCTCAAGACTCTGTTGACTAATGCACAAATTCTCACCTTGCCAGTGGAAGGTAAGAATTTCATTGTCTTTTGTGATGCATCCTATTCGGGTTTGGGTGCAGTGCTAATGCAAGAGAAAAATGTGATTTCTTATGCTTCACGATAATTAAAAGTGCATCAACGTAACTATCCAACCCATGATTTGGAATTGGCTGCGTTAGTGTTTGCCTTAAAGCAATGGAGACACTATCTATATGGGGTTAAGTGTGAAGTATACATGGATCATCGTAGCCTACAGTATGTCTTTACTCAAAAAGATTTGAATTTGAGACAGAGGAGATGCCCATTCCTGAATGGAAGTGGGAAAGGATTGCAATGGATTTCGTGGTTGGTCTTCCAAAGACAACGGGTAAGTATGACTCTATTTGGGTGATTGTTGATAGGTTAACTAAGTCTGCTCATTTCATTCCGGTCAAGGTGACTTACAATGCAAAGAAGTTAGCCAAAATCTATGTCTCAGAAATTGTTCAGTTGCATGGGGTTCAACTCTCCATCATATAAGATAGAGGTACGCAATTTACTTCTATGTTTTGAAAAATATTGCATGCGGAATTAGGTACTAGGTTGGACCTTAGTACTGCGTTCCATCCTCAGACCGATGGTCAGTCTGAGCGAACGATTCAAGTGTTGGAGGATATGCTTCGTGCATGTGTGATAGAATTTAGTGGTCAGTAGGATAGCTTCTTACCCTTAGCAGAGTTCTCCTACAATAATAGCTATTACTCAAGCAATGATATGGCCCCATTTGAGGCACTATATGGGAGAAGATGTAGGTCTCCCATTGGGTGGTTTGATGCATTTCAAGTTAGACCTTGGGATACTTACCTTCTGAGGGAATCGTTAGATAAAGTGAAATGTATTCAATAAAAGCTTTTAGCGGCGCAAAGTAGACAGAAGGAGTATGCAGATCGGAAGGTTAGGGACTTGGAGTTTATGGAGGGTGAACAAGTCTTGTTGAAGGTTTCGCCAATGAAAGGGGTGATGCGGTTTGGTAAGCGAGGTAAACTTAGCCCAAGGTATGTTGGTCCATTTGAAGTACTTAAGCGAGTAGGGGAGGTGGATTATGAGTTAGCCTTGCCTCCAGGGCTGTCCGGAGTGCATCCGGTATTCCATGTGTCTATGTTGAAAAGATACCATGGGGATGGAAACTACATCACTCGCTGGGATTCAGTTTTGCTTGATGAGAATTTGTCTTATGAGGAGGAACCTGTTGCCATTCTAGATAGAGAAATTCGCAAGTTGAGATCAAGGGAGATTGCATCCATCAAAGTTCAATGGAAGAATCGACCCGTTGAAGAAGCCACTTGGGAGAAGGAGGCAGATATGCGAGAAAGATATCTGCCCTTTTCGCCCTTGTTTTCCTTCTTGTGATCGTTCGGGGATGAGTGATGGGTAAATTGCTATCTATTGTAACGACCTGTTTAGTCGTTTTGAACAGCAGTTTTTATTTCTGGAAAAACAGGCTGAGGCGACGTACCCCACGACGGACCGTCATGGGCACGACGGACCGTCGTAGGGTCTCGTTTCAAAACACTTAGAAAATCTGAAATTGGGTACTAAAAAATTGACTCTCTGAACTTTGTAATGGAATGGAAGGACGGACCGTCACAGACTCTTCAGAGAAATTGAGTCTCTGAACTCTGTGACGGAGCAGCAGGATGGACCGTCGCAGGCGCGACGGGCCGTCACAGGCTTCGTAAATCCCAGTCTGAGTCGAAATTCCTCAATTGTTTTAAGGGACTTTTTTGACTATTCCTGCTTTAATTATAAAGTTAGTGGCTTAATGTTAATAAGTCTAATTATTTGGGGGTTAAAAGAGGTAACCTTAAGTTAATTAGTGGGTTATTATTTCCATCTTTTATTCGTAATTATATACTAATTAGGGTAAAAGAAAGAGTGTTGGAATAAGAAAATTTGAAAGCACAAGAGAAGGAGAAAACGAACGAACAAGGAGGGAAGAAGAACAAAGCTTTGGGAATTTGCTTGCTTGATCACTAGTCTTCGGTGGAGGTAGGTTATGGTTTCTCTTACGATATTCGTAGTAAACTCTTAATAGTGAAGTATATGTATTGATAATATTTTAAACCCTGCTATGTGCTTAATTGTATGCTTGCATGAATGTAAGTATATAATTGTGATTATATAAGCATGATGAAGTTATTGAATCCCAAATCTTGCAAAACCCTAATCTCTTTGTTAATGATGAGGCCTTGGTATAAAAGAAGGCTTGATGAACTAAAATAATTGAAATTGATGATGCCTTGGTAAGAAAGAAGGCTTGATGAATTGATAGAAAGAGATTTAGGGGATCCGGTGTCACGAACTGACACGTAGATTTAGGAGATCGGGTGTCACGAACTGACACGTAGATTTAGGGCATCGGGTGTCATGAACCGACACGTAGATTTAGGAGATCGGGTGTCACAAACCGACATGTAGATTTAGGGAATCGGGTGTCACGAATCGACACATAGATTTAGGGGATCGGGTGTCACGAACTGACACATAGATTTAGGGGATCGGGTGTCACGAACCCACACGTAGATTTAGGGGATCGGGTGTCACGAACCGACACATAGATTTAGGAGATTGGGTGTCACGAACCGACACGTAGATTTAGGGGATCGGAGTGTAACGTTTCGACACATAGTAGTAGGGGATCGGAGTGTCACGTACCGACACAAGAGGATTAATGAATATGAGGGAGCGGAGTGTCACGTAACGACACAAGATAAATAAAGATAATGAATCTTGAAAGATGTTAATATACTCAATCTAATGAACATAATTCCCAAATGAGTATGGTATTGAGGCTTGAGTCTTCTTGTTTGAACTTGACGGTAATTGTTAATGATATAGTACTTGCTGTTGCTACATGTTGAGTGTCATAGTTGATTTTAAGATATTACTTTGTATATATTGATTTCTATTATGAGTTGGCCGATGATATCTTCTCAGTACCTGTGTTCTGTACTGACCCCTACTTTTATGTTTTCTTCTTCTTTGTTTGTGGAGTGCAGCAAACGTGCCGTCATCTTCGACTCAACAGTAACTCTAGCCAGTCTTCACTACTCCGGATATCAGGGTGAGCTAATGCTTCTAGCTTGGACTTGATCTTCCTCTTCATGTCTTGATGCCTTGAAGTTCCGGCATGGACTAGCTTTTGTGTATTTTTAGCTTCTTAGAAACTCTTAGATTTAGTAGTTTGAAGTAGATGTTCTTTTGATGATGACTTCCAGTTTTTGGGAAATAGTAGTTATTGAATTGGTTTTTATTAATGAGTTTAAGTCTTCCGCATTACTTTATATTGATATTACATTGAAATGTTAAGGTTTAAATTGGTTGGTTCGCTCACATAGGCGGGTAAGTGTGGGTGCCAGTAGCGGCTCGGTTTTGGGTAGTGACATAGAAAAATCTGAAAATATTCTATGGTGTCTCGGCTTGATCATTAATTTTTAATTAGTACTGTAAGTTACTAATTTAATTAATTAAGTTACCTAGGGTAATTAATAAAGTACCCCTAAGTCACTACGACCATAACAATCCTCTTTGGACCATGCAAGATTAGGTACTAGGATGTTTCTTTAGTTACTTACCCGGCTACTGTCACCCTGTTACATTTTACAATTTCGGATACACTAGTTAGTTTATATTATTTAATCCTAGGTTAGTTATTTAGGTAAGTTAGTTAGAACCTAGAATTTTTTTGGACGCTACGCCCCACATGGATTTACCCATGCGTGTTTCTACCCCCTAACCGTCCTAAGTTAATTAAGTTGGCTCTTGGTCACTTGGTCTCTTGCATTTGTGATTGCACATGTGTTGCTGCACGTATCTTGTCCAAGTACCTTCACTATGTAGTTGGGCACTGATTAATCTATATAATCATTTTAAATGATCATCTTTTATTGCACCTACGCTTGACACTTGGATGTCTCATACCTAATGTGTTGGATCTACGAAATGAAAATTTTATTAGCTTAGGGTCTTCATTGGAGGTACGATTCCTAAAAAATCTTGGATTGGAGCATTGAACATTAACATGTATCTCAATACATAGAAATTGTCTAACAACACAATGCAGTCCATTATATGAGAGGCCATTTTAGCAACTTGTTTATTTGCTTGTTGTACAACCTCCCAATTAGCTTGGGCCGTCATGGCATGAGTTTGAGTAGTGGTGGCTTTTGCTTGAGAAGTATCGAATTGGTCCATTTGGAAGAGAGAGCCCCTTATGTTTTCATCTGTCAAAGGAGGAGGATTCACCGGAGCTTGGTAATCATTCACATCTTCCTCAAGAGAAGAAACTTGATCATCACGGGAGGAACTCCGGCGTTGGCATTCTCTTGTTTATGTATTTGTGCCACATCTATTCGATTATTCATTTCCTAAAATCACAATAATAGGATTAGATGCAAAATCACATAGAGCTAATAGTCTAAAGGCATGATATTGGTTTTCCAAGAAAGTGAGAGTTTCCTAGGCATCACAGAGGTTCCTATGCATAAATGTGGCACACTTCACAATTAGTCATAATAGTTGTTTTATATCCTAACCATCTAATAAGATTTTAATAACTTGGGCATAACCCATACATCAATGTAAGAATGCCTCACATGGACTATACAATATTTCATACTAAATGAAAAGGATTGAATATAATAGTTTTAATCTACAATTAACTCCATTAGCTAGATAGTGGCATCACCTTTGGAAAGTGAAGACCTACCCTACTTGGATGGATAATAGATCCAAGACTTCTTCAAGTCATCTTTAAAGCATTTCAACGACCGGAACCTAAAATTTTGGGGGAAATAAATAAATGGGGTTAGTACAGAACTTGTACTAAGTATGAGGCCATATGCACACATACTTTAAAAACATGCTAAGAAAAGGACATTTCATAAAGTATGCATTTTGTTTTTAAAACCTTTATGCACATTCAACAAGACCATCTTACCCAACAAAGCATGTTCATTTTAAGTCATAGTCATGTACATCCCATGTCCGAAAACATCAATTCTAGTCAAGTCAACATGCATACAATATTTTTGAATACAAATTCATGTAACTCAATCATCATAAAGTAATAGTAATAACAAGTATCAATAAGAGCATCTTTCAACATAAAGAAAGTAAGACCATTAACCATGAACCGCTATCAAGTAAACAAGTGCAATGACCAAGCAAATCCCTATATCCTTACAAAATCAAGTAAACCAACAAGAATCATGAATAACATCCTACTTAACATAATATAACATGTAAGAGTACATATAATCATACTTTAACAATATAGACCAACACATATTCATAAGTGACAACAATCAACATATAGTATCAACAATGTCAAAGTTCATCATATATCATCGTAAGGATATACTTATGTAATTGCAACTTGTTAAAGTTCCCTTCGAGGAAACTAGTGCAAGGCATAGGTAGAGTCCCATATCCATACTTAAGCTAAGTCAACCTCTCAAGTCACCCTAGTTAGTTTGTACTTAATTAAGTCATTTTTTATTAGGGAACACTTTCCTTAACCGACATAGACAAGGTGTTGTAAAACCTTACACCGAAAGAAGGTTGTCTAATAGTCGAAGTAAAACAAATCATAAATGTTTCTTTCTAGGTGGATCCACTAGGTACTTTTTCTATGGGGTCAACATAGTTCAAGAACTAAGTGATATGTATAATCTATCTATATACTAGTTGTCAATTGGGGCCTCCTCATATGGGAATCGATTTGATGGGTATCCCTCATTAGGGATTCAACACCACCTGTCGAACTAAAACGTGGATCTTTCTCTATGGAAAGTCGTCACTTCCCATTGTCAAGTTCAGTCGGTGCTAAGCGGAAGGCACTTTTTTTGGAATGTCTTTAATGTCTTTATTAATTATCATAACTTAATGTAGTTCATGGGGTCTAAATTTTGTATACTCATTATCAACATAGATCAATAAGAATTTCATGAATATTGTCCTTACATTACAATTTATATAGATTAGGTTAGCACATTAATATCCTTATATTATGATAAGGCATATTGGTAAATCATTCACCATCCTTATAACATTTACATCTTAAGATAACACCTCATGATCATAGTAAATACATTTCAATTTGACATAATACCGCCTTATAAATCCTAAAATAAGTCATACTCCAATACAACAACATGACTTAATCATAATTGACCACATTTTGTAATAAAGAAGAGAGACCATAAGACTTACCAAGTCTATTTCATTGTTCTTTGTCAAGGTCTTACCAAAAAAACGCAATTAACCCCAATATCGGTATATATTATCATAAGTCAAATAAATAACAATATAACAAGGCTAGAAGAACCACTACATATATAGGTCAATTAACAACATACTTCCTAACGTAGATCATATTCTAAAGAACTTGCATGAAATACTTCAAATAACCCTAATTAATTCATGAATATTATAAAAACATTATCTAATAGTAATTTAACAAATAATTAAGGCAATTGAACCAATACAACCTATTTAATATCAAGATCAAAACCCATGGTTAAGGGTTAAGGGTCATCTTCTACAAACTAGACAAAACCATCAATATATATCATAATTATGTTATAATACATGTTAATATATTCATAATATCCAATATAAATCATAAATAAATAAATTTATTAATAAACTTTTTATTGGATGAAAACCCACTAGAAAACTAATCTTTGGAAATAAAGTTGATGTAACCCTTTGAGAAAAGAGGTGTCAGAGGCAAATTACATCCCATAAATTAATGTTTGACGAAAAATTGATGGTGAAATAGTCAATTTAAATACCCCAAAACCCTCCCCTATCTTGGTCTTCAATGTTGTTTTCCACTAGAGAGACAAAGAAGAGAGAGTAAAGAGAGAACGAAGAGTATTTTGAATTGTGAGTTTTCATTAGTCTAATGGGGTTGGGTATTTATATGGGGGAAATTAACATAACTAGACCTCCCTTAATCCTTAAATAACCAACAAAACCCTCAATAAATTATTTAAGACTTAGTCAAAACATGAAGGAAATTGGATCCTCACTGACGAGACCTCGACCAACGGTATGTCTATTAGTCAACGACCCCCCCCCCATTCCGCGATGCACATCCCTAATATTTTTAAGATATTGTGCACATTACGCCCTAAAATAAATTGTCTATGTGTTGGTCGAAAGATGGCATCGACACCCCATCAATGCCTTTTTATGGGTGCATACTGCCCAGGTAGTATTTGTCTCCAAACTAAAGGTTCCTCCCCAAGTGCCCTTAGTTTGTCCTTGGGGAGTCATACCATGACGTTTCGACTATAATAAAATTAAGCACTTGTTAAAAATATGTCCACCAATTTTAATCATTTTCCATCTTCTAAAAGCTATTTAAATAGGCTAAGGCATGCTAGTACCTCATTGAAATATTTTCAGGACATCATGGACGTTGTAGGACGTTTTGGTTTCTAAACTTCCTAAATGACTTATATTCATTAAAAGGACCTTAAAATAGTGTCTATACCATATGACACTCATGTTAGGCTATAGTACACATCTTTGATTTTTTAATTGTTACAACATAGACATTCACATTGACATTTATATTGACGTTGACATTAACATTCAAGTTCACATTTACATTAATGTTTATATTCACGTTGACATTTACATTGAAGTTAACATTGACGTTCATGCTGAATTTTTTATTAATGTTAACGATTACGTTCTCGTTGACGTTTGTATATAAGTTTACGTTTACATTTATGTTAACATTAACAGTAACATTCTTGTTTATGTTGACGTTAACCTTGACTTTAATATTTATGTTGGTGTTCACGTTCAGATTCACGTTCATGTTGAAGTTTGCATTGACATTGAATCTTATAGTTACATTAACGTTCTTGTTTACGTTCATGTTTGTGTTGACATTGACGTTGACATTGATATTAACATTGATATTGACATTAAATTTCAAACTGACGTTGACGTTTAAGTTTTTGTTGTAGTTAACATTCGTGTTGCTGTTTACATTGACGTACATATTTATGTTCATCTTAACATTTACGTTCACATTGAAATGGTCATTCTCTTTCATGTTGATATTCACGTAAATGTTCACATTGATGATCACGTTCACATTGACGTTTAAATTAATATTTACGTTGACGTTCATGTTAACATTCAGACTGACATTGACGTTCACTTTAACCATGAAAATTATGTTCACGCAGACAATTACATTTACGTTGATGCTAACCTTGACATTAACATTCAGTTTGATATTGATGTTGACGTTGATATTGATGTTGACATTGATGTTGATGTTGACATTGACATTTATGTTTACGTTCATTTAGACGTTCACGTGAACATTCATGTTGACATTCACGTGGACATTCACGTTCATTTTGATGTTTATATTTACGTTCATGTTGATATTAACCTACACATTCACGTTCATGTTCACATCGACGTTTATATTGATGATGACATTTTAAGTCGACGTTACCATTGACATTCATGTTCACATTGATATTTGTATTGACTTTACGTTTATGTTGAATCTGATATTGCCATTAACAATAACTTTGATGTCCATGATGTTGACATTGACTTTGACATTACGTTGACGTTGACTTTCATGTTTAAGTTTATGTTGACATTTATGTTGAAGTTCACGTTGACTTTCACATTGACGATGCCATTCACGTTGATATAGAAATTGATATGACGTTAATGATAATCTAATGTTGATATTGACATTTACATTCACTGCTACATTGATATTTACATTTACATTGACGTTCACATTCACATTTACATTAATATTGACGTTGACGTTCACGTTCACGTTAATGTTAATATTTATTTTGATGTTTATGTTCACACTGAATTTTAGGTTGACGTTCATCCTACGTTCTCATTGATGTTCATATATATGTTCACATTTACATTGACGTTAACTTTAATGTTAGAATTAAGGTTTATGTTGACGTTCACATTAATGATAATTTTAACGTTTACCCTTACATTGACATTGACATTGATGTTGATGTTTACGTTGAAGTTTACATATATGTTGACTTTCACGTTTACATTGGCGTTGATGCTGATGTTAATATTATCCTTAACATTGAGATTGATGTTGATGTTTATATTAAACTTCATGTTGACGTTCGGATGACATTCATATTAACCTTCATGTTCTTGTTCACGTTCACGTTGATTTTTACTTGGTTGTTCATTTTTATGTTCACATTTATATTGATTTTGATGATCACGTTCACGTTTACCAACACTTTTACATTTACATGGACGTTGATGTTTAACTTGATGTTCATGATGATATTGAAATTTACGTTGATGCTGATATTCAATTTATTATTCACATTTATGTTTACTATAACATCAATGTATATGTTCATGTTGACGTTGATGTTTATGTTCACATTTACTTTGATAATCAATTTGATGCTGATATTGACATTGACATGGACATTGGGTTTGACTAAACAATTGACATTGGTGTATATAATTTTTTTCACGTTTACATTAATATTGATGTTGACATTCACGTTCACCTTTAGGTTAACATTCATATTGACGTTGACGTTAATGAGAAATTTTGGGTTTACATTAACATTTACATTTTTATTGACGTTCACATTTCCCTTGAAGTTAATGTTAAGGTTAATCTTTACTTTGATGTTCACTTTAATGTTTATATTGATGAGAATGTTGATGTTCACATTGACATTGATGTTTATGTTGATGTTTACGTTGACGTTGACGTTCATGCTTATCTATATATTCACGTTCACATTTAAATTAACTATCATGATCATATTAACGTCTTCATTAACGTTTACATTGACGTTCACATTTACATTGATGTTCACGTTCACGTTGACATTGACGTTGATGTTGAGGTTGACTTTCATGTTTACGTTGATATTGATGATCATGTTCAAGTTTACCAATACATTGACGTTTACTTTTATATTGACATTAACATTAACGTTCACATTAATGTTGACAATTATATTGACATTGGCGTTGATGTTGAAGTTGATGTTTACATTGATGTTGACGTACACATTGATTTTTAGATTCACAAAGATATTGATGTGGACGTTGATGTTAAAATTGACATTGACATTCACGTTGATGCTAATGTTTACATTTATAAGATGTTCTTTTTAACATAGATATTTTTATTAATGTTGACGTTGATATTTACACTAACTTTTATATTTATGTTTATGTTCATGTAAAGGTTGATATAAACGTTCACATTGACATTGATGTTCATGTTGACGTTAACGTTAACGTTCACGTTGACATTGACATTTATGCTAGCATTTACAATAAAGTTTACACTGATGTTTAAGTTCACATTGATGTTCATGTTTATATTGATGTTGACGTTCAAAATAAATTTGACGTTTACGTTGATGTTGATATTAACGTTCACATTGATGTTCACATTGAAGTTCACATTCACGTGGATTTTCAAATTCACGTACACATTGACATTGACGTTGACGTTCATATTGAAATTGATATTTATGTTGATAATTAAGTTTACGTTTACATTTACATTCACATTGATGATCACGTTCTTATTTACAAAAATATTGATGTTTATGTTGATGCTGACGTTCATGTTTAGATTTATGTTATTGTTGATAGTAACGTTCATGCTGATGTTTACTTTAGCATTTGCAATTATGTAAGTTTATATTGTTTTTCAGGTTTACGTTGACATAGACGTTAACGTTTACATTGAAGTTGACGTTGACATTGATGTTCACACTGACGTTGACGTTTACATTTAAATAAATATTGACATTAATATTCACCTTTACATTCATATTGATGTTCATGTTTACATTTGTATTGACATTTATGTTCACATTTACGTTGACATTCACATTGACACTGATAGTCACATAAACGGTCATATTAATGTTCATGTTTATGTTAACGTTTACATTGATGTTGATGATCACATTTGTTTTTACCACTACGTTTAGGTTAATGTTGATGTTGATTATCACATAAATGATGACGTTCACAATGATATTGATGTTTACTTTAACATTTAGATTGACGTTCATGTCAATATTCAGGTTGATGTTCACATTGACATTCACGGTCATGTTGACGTTCACAATGTTATTATGTTGATATTCAAATTATCATTGACATTTATGTGCACGCTGATATTTACATTTATGTTTATTTTGACATTGACATTAACGTTCATGTAAACGTTCACATTGACATTTATATCGACATTGACATCGACATTGACGTTGATGTTGATGTTTATGTTGACATTGATGTTCACATTAACATTCATGTTGATGTTCATATTAATGTTTACATTGACGTTCATTATGACATTCATGTTTAATTTCACGTAGATGTTCACATTGATATATAAGTTTATGTTGACATTCAGGTTTACTTGACATAGAGGTTGACATTCACATTGACGCGAAAGGTGATGTTGGAGTTTACACCTACGTTAACATTTACATTAACATTGACGTTGATGCTAAGGTTCACCTTAAGGTTTGTAATAATAATCATGTTTACATTGATATTGACATTAACATTCACATTTATGTTGAGGTTCAAGTTGATATCGATATTCACATTGACTTTCATGATTATGTTTTTGTTTACCTTTACATTGATGTTTTTATTGATGATCTTGTATGCTTTTACAAGAATGTTGAAGTTTATGTTTACGTTGATGTTCACTTTGACATTGACATTTATGTGTAACGACCTGTTTAGTCGTTTTGAGCAACAAACTTCAATTCTGGAAAAATAGGCTGAGGCGACGGACCAAACGACGATCCGTCATGGGCACGACGGACCGTCGCAGGGTCTTGTTTCAAAACACTTAGAAAATCTGAAATTGTGTGCTAAAAATCGACTCTCTGAACTTTGTGACGGAATGGCAGGACGGACCGTCACAGGTGTGACGGACCGTCACAGACCCTTGGTGGAAATTTGGGTCTCTGAACTCTGCGACGACCTGCAGGACGGACCGTCGAAGGCACGACGGCCCGTCACAGTTTGCATAATCCCAGTTGGAGTCGGATTTCTGGTTAAGTTTTAAGGGACGTTTTTGACTATTCTTGCCTTAATTATAAAGTTCGTGGGTTTATATTAATAACTCGAATTTTTGGGGGTTAAAAGAGGTAATCCTAAGTTAATTAGTGGGGCATTATTGCCATATTTTATTCTTAATTATATACTAATTAGGGTAAAAGAAATAGGGTTTGAATAAGAAAATAGAAAGAACAAGAAGGGAGAGCGAGAAACGATCGAGAAGAAGAGGAAAACACCAAGCTTTGAGGATTAACTTGCTTGATTTCAATTCTTCGGTGGAGGTAGGTTATGGTATTCATGCTTTCATAAGTAAACTCTTAATAGTGAATGATATGTATTGGTAGTATTGTAAACCCTACTATATGATTAATAGTATGTTTGCATTAATATGATTATGTGATTGTGATAAGATAAGCATGATGAAAATATTGAATCCCAAATCTTGAAAAGAAATTTTGATATACATTATTAATGATGATGCCTTGGTATAGAAGAAGGCTTGATGAATTAAGGTAATGGGATTGATGATGCCTTGGTATAGAAGAAGGCTTGATGAATTAAAGTAATGGGATTGATGATGCCTTGGAATAGAGAAGGCTTGATGATTTACAGAATGATATTAGTGGATCGGAGTGTCACGTTCTGACACATAGTATTAGTGGATCGGAGTGTCGCGTTCCGACACATAGTATTAGTGGATCGGAGTGTCACGTTTCGACACATAGAATTAGTGGATCGGAGTGTCACGTACCGACACATGTAGGGGATCGGAGTGTCACGTACCGACACATGTAGGGGATCGGAGTGTCACGTTCCGACACATAGAATTAGGGGATCGGAGTGTCACGTTCCTACACATAGAATTAGGGGATCGGAGTGTCACGTACCGACACATAGTAGTAGGGGATCGGAGTGTCACGTACCGACACAAGAAGAGGAAAGATAATGAATCTTGAAAGATGATAATATACTCAACTAAATATACATAATTCCCAAATGAGTATGGTGTTGAGGCTTGAGCCCTCATGGATGAACTTGATGGTACTTATTGATGATTATAATACTTGTTGTTGTTACATGTTGGGTTTTATAGTTGATTTACGATAGTATTGATATATATTGTTCCCTATTTTGAGTTGGCCGATGATATCTACTCAGTACCCGTGTTTTGTACTGACCCCTACTTTTATGTTTTCTTCTTGTTATTTGTGGAGTGCAGTAAACGTGCCGTCATCTTCGACTCAACAGTAACTCAAGCCAGTCTTCGTCACACCGGATCTTCAGGGTGAGCTAACGCTTCTAGCTTGGACTGGATCTTCTCCTTCATGTCTTGATGCCTTGAACTTCCGGCATGGACTAGCTTCTTATGTATTTTTAGCTTCTTGGAAACTCTTAGAATTAGTAGTTTAAAGTAGATGTTCTTGCGATGATGACTTTCAGGTTTTGGGAAAAATAGATGTTGAATATTGATAGTTATTGAATTGGTTTTTATTAATGAGTTTAAGTCTTCCACATTACTTTCTGTTGTTATTACATTGAAATGTTAAGGTGTAGATTGGTTGGTTCGCTCACATAGGAGGGTAAGTGTGGGTGCCAGTCGCGATCCGATTTGGGTCGTGACAAAACTTGGTATCAGAGCATTAGGTTCGTTGGTCTCATCACACAAGAACAGGTTTAGTAGAGTCTTAAGGAACGGTAGGGGGACGCCTTTACTTTTCCTTGAGAGGCTATAAGACTTTAGGAAAATTTCACTCTTTCATTCTTCCTTTCGTGCTACTAGTTGAGTCCAATTAGTATCTAGGCGATACGAATTGGTATCTGACCATCTTCACTCTCTTTCGCAGATGGTTAGAACTAGAGCAACGACTACGTCAACACCAACACCGGCCAGACAAGAAACAACTGAGCCAGCCACTAGGGCTGTGGCTCGAGGAAGAACAGCAGAGAGGGGCCGTGGAAGAGGTCGTGGGAGGACGTCTTCTAGGGGAAGAGGACGAACACCTAGCCCATCTGATACTAGGGCAGTGACTCCTCCACCGACCGAGGAAGTAATAAGAGAAGGGGAGGATGGGGAAACTGAACAAGTGCAAAATGAGGAAATGCCACCCCAACCTAACCCAGAGATGATAAATCAGGTTCTGGCTTATCTTAGCGGGTTATCTGATCAAGGTCAGGCACCTCCACTATTTTCTGCGCAAACACCTCCAGTTTCAGAAGTACAACATGCGGCTACTATGGCTCCCCGCATGGATGTTCTACTGGACATAGGCACGTTTCCACGTCTGACTACTGGGCCTATAATGACAAATGATCAGCATGAACTTTTTAGTAAGTTCTTGAAATTGAAACCTCCAGTCTTCAAGGGTGCGAAATCTGAGGATGCTTACGATTTTCTGGTTGACTGTCATGAGCTACTACACAAGATGGGTATAGTATAACGGTTTGGTGTTGAGTTCGTGAGTTATCAGTTTCAAGGGAACGCCAAAATGTTGTGGCGGTCACATATCGAGTGTCAACCAATAGAGGCACCACCTATGACTTGGGCCTCATTCTCTAGTTTGTTTATGGAGAAGTATATCCCCTGGACTTTGAGGGATAGGAAAAGGGATGAGTTCTTGAGCCTAGAGCAAGGTAGGATGTCGGTTAATGCTTATGAGGCTAAGTTTTGTGCACTATCCAGATATGCCACTCAACTCTATTTCAGTCCTCAAGAGCGGATTCGCCAGTTTGTGAAGGGGTTGAGGTCAGAATTGCGGATTTCGGCCTTACAGGTAGCAGCAACGGCAAAATCCTTCCAAGAAGTGGTAGACTTTGTGATAGAAGTGGAAGGAGTGAAGCCAGACGACTTCACCACATCATCGACATCAAAAAGGTTTCGAAAGGGAGGTGAGTTTAATGGTTCTTACACTAAAGGACAGGGTTCAGGAAGTTACTCAGTCCGACCAATTCAGTCTTCACTACAGACTGTAGTTGGGGGACCACCTCAGACCGGTCAACACTTCTCCGAGGGGCCTATGATTGACTCCAGAAAATTTTATGGATGTGGGGAGATTGGACATATTAGGAAAAATTGTCCCAGACAAAGTTATAGACCCCCAATAGCTACAGGTAGAGGTGGTCATGTTAGAGGCCGTTATTTTGGAGGACGTGGTGGTCGAGGTAATGGTGGTCACCAAAACGGCAGAGGTAATGGGCAAACTGGGGCCACTACATAACAACATGGTAGGGGCAATGGACAGACAAACGATAGGGCCCATTGTTACGCTTTCCCTGGGCGGTCTGAAGCGCAGGCATCTGATGCTGTCATCATAGGTAATCTTCTGGTTTGTGATTGCATGGCTTCTGTGTTGTTTGATCCTGGATCCACGTTTTCTTATGTATCTTCCTCATTTGCTAATGGTCTAAATTTACATTGTGAATTACTTGATATGCCTATTCGTGTTTCTACTCCGGTGGGTGAGTCTGTGGTAGTTGAAAAGGTATATTGGTCTTTTTTGGTGAATTTTGTGGGGAGCAACACTTATGTAGATTTGGTTATCTTAGAAATGGATGATTTTGATGTAATTCTGGGTATGACTTGGCTTTCTCCGCAATTTGCGATCTTGGATTGTAATGCTAAAACGGTGACGTTAGCCAAGCTTGGGATAGACCCGTTAGTGTGGGAGGGTGACTACACTTCCAATCCGGTCCGCATCGTCTCCTTTCTTCGTGCTGAGAAAATGATTAGTAAAGGGTGTTTAGCTTTCTTGGCACATCTCAAGGATGACACTACCCAAGTACCTTCGATTGAGTCGGTTTCAGTAGTTCGTGAGTTTCTGGATGTGTTCCCTGCATGTCTTCCTGGTATGCCACCGGATAGGGATATTGACTTCTGTATTGATCTTGAACCCGGTACTCGCCCCATTTCTATACCCCCTTATAGAATGGCTCCCGCGGAGTTAAGAGAGTTAAAAGCACAACTTCAAGAGTTATTGAACAAAGGCGAATCGAAGAAAAAGTATTGCGAGGGGAGGCTAAGGAAGCACAAATCGATTAGGAAGGTGTTTTGAGAATCAAGGGAAGGGTATGTGTACCCCGCGTCGATGATTTGATCAACACTATTCTGACAGAGGCTCATAGTTCAAGGTATTCTATACATTCGGGTGCAACCAAGATGTATCGCGACATAAAACAACACTTTTGGTGGAGTAGAATGAAGCGTGACATTGTGGATTTTATTGCCAAATGTCCAAACTGTCAACAAGTAAAGTATGAAAACCAAAGGTTCGGAGGAACACTTCAGAGAATGCCCATTCCGGAATGGAAGTGGGAAAGAATTGCAATGGATTTTGTGGTTGCTCTTCCGAAGACAATGGGTAAGTATGACTCCATTTGGGTGATTGTTGATAGGTTAACTAAATCTGCTCATTTCATTCCAGTCAAGGTGACTTACAATGCAGAAAAGTTAGCCAAACTTTACATATCGGAAGTGGTGCGATTGCATGGGGTTCCACTATCCATCATATCAGATAGAGGTACACAGTTTACTTCTACGTTTTGGAAAACATTGCATGCTGAATTGGGTACTAGGTTGGACCTTAGTACTGCGTTCCATCCTCAGACCGATGGTCAGTCTGAGCGAACGATTCAAGTGTTGGAGGATATGCTTCTTGCGTGTGTGATAGAATTTGGTGGTCATTGGGATAGCTTCCTACCCTTAGCGGAGTTTTCATACAATAATAGCTATCACTCAAGCATTGATATGGCTCCATTTGAAGCATTGTATGGTAGAAGATGTAGGTCTCCCATTGGTTGGTTTGATGCATTTGAGGTTAGACCTTGGGGCAATGATCTCTTGAGGGATTCGATGGAAAAAGTGAAGTCTATTCAAGAAAAGCTTCTAGCGGCGCAAAGTAGACAAAAAGAATATGCAGATCGAAAGGTTAGAGACTTAGAGTTCATGGAGGGTGAACAAGTCTTGTTGAAAGTTTCACCCATGAAAGGGGTGATGCGGTTTGGTAAAAGGGGTAAACTAAGTCCAAGGTACATTGGACCATTTGAAGTACTTAAGCGAGTAGGGGAGCTGGCTTATGAGTTAGCCTTGCCTCCAGGGCTGTCCGGACTACACCCGGTATTCCATGTGTCGATGTTGAAAAGATACCATGGGGATAGGAACTACATTATCCGTTGGGATTCAGTTTTGCTTGATGAGAACTTGTCTTATGAGGAGAAGCCTGTGCTATTTTAGATAGAGAAGTTCGCAAGTTGAGGTCAAGAGATATTGCATCCATCAAGGTGCAATGGAAGAATCGACCCGTTGAAGAAGCCAATTGGTAGAAGGAGGCGGATGTGCGAGAAAAATACCCGTTGGATTTTATTAATTAGTTTAAGTCTTCCGCATTACTTTCTGTTGTTATTACATTGAAATGTTAAGGTTTAGATTGGTTGGTTCGCTCACATAGGAGGGTAAGTGTGGGTGCCAGTCGCGATCCGATTTTGGTCGTGACATTATGTTAATGTTGACATTTACATTTATAATGATATTTATGCTGATTGACGATTCGATAAACGTTGACGTTCACATTGAGATTCATGTTGATGTGCACGTTAACATTGAAATTGATGTTGACTTTAATATTCACATTGATGTTTACATTAACGCTCACATATACGCTAACGTTGATGTTCACATTGACATTCACATTCACGTTGCGTTTACGGTGATGTTTACGTTGACGTTCACAATAATATTGATGTTTATATTTATGATTACATTTATCTTTATGTTGATTCTTACATTTACATTAACATTCACTTTGACATTGATGGTCACATTGACGTTCACATTTATGTTCACGTTCATGTTTACGTAGACGTTCACGTTAAAGTTATTGTGGATGTTCATATATACACTTAGATTAATGTCCATGTTCATGTTTAAGTTTATATTTATGTTGACATTCACATTGATGTCGATTTTAATGTTCTAGTTTACATTCACGCTGACGATGACATTCACGTTCATGTTTACATTTATGCTAATTTTAAAGTTAACACTATATTTATATTGACGCTGACGTTGACGTTGACATTGACATTGACATTGACATTCACTTTCATGTTGACGTTAACCTTTACATTCAAGTTCATTAACGTTGATGTTGAGTTTTAAATTGACATTGATGTTTATATTGATGTTGACGTTGATGTTGACGTTGAAATGCTCGTATGTATTGACATTCACAATATCATTTATAATGATGTTGATGTTTAAATTCACATTGACATAGACATTGACATTCACGTTGTAGTTTACATTCATGTAGCTGTCGACATTTGCCTTGATGTTCACATTCATGTTGATGATCATACAGATATTTACATTGACGCTCACGCTGATGTTTATGTTGACATTGATCTTAATAATCACATTGACATTCATGTTTATGTTGAGATTGATTGACGTTCACATTTACGTTGAAGTTCATGTTCACATTGATGTTCATGTTTACGTTGATGTTTATGTACAAGTTTACATTGACGTTGATGATCACATTTCCTTTTAGCACCATGTTGAGGTTTATGTTCATGTTAATATCCACCTTTACACTGCCGTTTATGTTGACGTTTAATTTGATGTTCACATTTTCATTTATGTCGATATTTATGTTTATTGACGATTACATCTATGTTGACATTTATGTTTATGTTCACGTAAATGATGATGTTCACATTGATGTTGATATTTATATTGACATTTACATTAATGTTCATTTCGATGTTCACGTTTATGTTCACATTAAAATACACGTTCACGGTGACATGCAGGACGGACCGTCGCAGGCATGACGGCCCGTCACAGTTTGCATAATCCCAGTTGGAGTCGGATTTCTGGTTAAGTTTTAAGGGACGTTTTTTACTATTCTTGCCTTAATTATAAAGTTCGTGGGTTTATATTAATAACTCGAATTCTTGGGAGTTAAAAGAGGTAACCCTAAGTTAATTAGTGGGGTACTATTGCCATCTTTTATTCTTAATTATATACTAATTAGGGTAAAAGAAAGATAGTTTGAATAAGAAAATAGAAAGAACAAGAAGGGAGAGAGAGAAACGATCGAGAAGAAGAGGAAAACACCAAGTTTTGAGGATTAACTTGCTTGATTTCAATTCTTCGGTGGAGGTAGGTTATGGTTTTCATGCTTTCATAAGTAAACTCTTAATAGTGAATGATATGTATTGGTAGTATTGTAAACCCTACTATATGCTTAATGGTATGTTTGCATGAATATGATTATGTGATTGTGATAAGATAAGCATGATAAAAATATTGAATCCCAAATCTTGAAAAGAAACTTTAATATACATTATTAATGATGATGCCTTGGTATAGAAGAAGGCTTGATGAATTAAAGTAATGGGATTGATGATGCCTTGGTATAGAAGAAGGCTTGATGAATTAAAATAATGGGATTGATGATGCCTTGGAATAGAGAAGGCTTGATGATTTACAGAATGATATTAGTGGATCGGAGTGTCACGTTCCAACACATAGTATTAGTGGATTGGAGTGTCACGTTCCGACACATAGTATTAGTGGATTGGAGTGTCACGTTCCGACACATAGAATTAGTGGATCGGAGTGTCACGTACCGACACATGTAGGGGATCAGAGTGTCATGTACCGACACATGTAGGGGATCGGAGTATCACATTCCGTCACATAGAATTAGGGGATCGGAGTGTCACGTACCGACACAAGAAGAGGAAAGATAATGAATCTTGAAAGATGATAATATACTCAACTTAATATACATAATTCCCAAATGAGTATGGTGTTGAGGCTTGAGCCCTCATGGATGAACTTGATGGTACTTATTGATGATTATAATACTTGTTGTTGTTACATGTTGAGTTTTATAGTTGATTTACGATAATATTGATATATACTGTTCCCTATTTTGAGTTGGCCGATGATATCTACTCAGTACCCGTGTTTTGTACTGACCCCTACTTTTATGTTTTATTCTTGTTATTTGTGGAGTGCAGCAAACGTGCCGTCATCTTCGACTCAACAGTAACTCAAGACAGTCTTCGTCACACCGGATCTTCAGGGTGAGCTAACGCTTCTAGCTTGGACTGGATCTTCTCCTTCATGTCTTGATGCCTTGAACTTCCTGCATGGACTAGCTTCTTATGTATTTTTAGCTTCTTAAAACACTTAGAATTAGTAGTTTAAAGTAGATGTTCTTATGATGATGACTTCCAGGTTTTGGGAATAATAGATGTTGAATATTGATAGTTATTGAATTGGATTTTATTAATTAGTTTAAGTCTTCCGCATTACTTTCTGTTGTTATTACATTGAAATGTAAAGGTTTAGATTGGTTTGTTCGCTCACATAGGAGGGTAAGTGTGGGTGCCAGTCGCGATCCGATTTTGGTCGTGACATTATGTTAATGTTGACATTTACATTTATAATGATATTTATGCTGATTGACGATTCGATAAACGTTGACCTTCACATTGAGATTCATGTTGATGTGCACGTTAACATTGAAATTGATGTTGACTTTAATATTCACATTGATGTTTACATTAACGCTCACATTTACGCTAACGTTGATGTTCACATTGACATTCACATTCACGTTGCGTTTACGGTGATGTTTACGTTGACGTTCACAATAATATTGATGTTTATATTTATGATTACATTTATCTTTATGTTGATTCTTACATTTACATTAACATTCACTTTGACATTGATGGTCACATTGACGTTCACATTTATGTTCACGTTCATGTTTACGTAGACGTTCACGTTAAAGTTATTGTGGATGTTCATATATACACTTAGATTAATGTCCATGTTCATGTTTAAGTTTATATTTATGTTGACATTCACATTGATGTCGATTTTAATGTTCTAGTTTACATTCACGCTGACGATGACATTCACGTTCATGTTTACATTTATGCTAATTTTAAAGTTAACACTATATTTATATTGACGCTGACGTTGACGTTGACATTGACATTGACATTGACATTGACTTTCATGTTGACGTTAACCTTTACATTCAAGTTCATTAACGTTGATGTTGAGTTTTAAATTGACATTGATGTTTATATTGATGTTGACGTTGATGTTGACGTTGAAATGCTCGTATGTATTGACATTCACAATATCATTTATAATGATGTTGATGTTTAAATTCACATTGACATAGACATTGACATTCACGTTGTAGTTTACATTCATGTAGCTGTCGACATTTGCCTTGATGTTCACATTCATGTTGATGATCATACAGATATTTACATTGACGCTCACGATGATGTTTATGTTGACATTGATCGTAATAATCACATTGACATTCATGTTTATGTTGAGATTGATTGACGTTCACATTTACGTTGAAGTTCATGTTCACATTGATGTTCATGTTTACGTTGATGTTTATGTACAAGTTTACATTGACGTTGATGATCACATTTCCTTTTAGCACCATGTTGAGGTTTATGTTCATGTTAATATCCACGTTTACACTGCCATTTATGTTGACGTTTAATTTGATGTTCACATTTTCATTTATGTCGATATTTATGTTGATTGACGATTACATCTATGTTGACATTTATGTTTATGTTCACGTAAATGATGATGTTCACATTGATGTTGATATTTATATTGACATTTACATTAATGTTCATTTCGATGTTCACGTTTATGTTCACATTAAAATACACGTTCACGGTGACATTAACTTAGATGTTACATTAACATTGACGTTTACATTCACGCTAACATTTATGTTTATGTTAATACAAAAGTTGACACTAACATTTACGTTGACATTCACGTTGACATTCATGTTGACGTTCATTTAGCCGTTCACACTGATGTTTAAGTGTACGTTGACATTCAGGTTTATGTTGATGTTCACATTGACATTGACGTTGACGCTGATGTTCGCACTAATATTGATGTTTACATTGAATTTGATGTTTATGTTAACGTTCACCTTAACGTTTTCATTAATGTTTAGATTTCATGTAAAAATGCTAAAAAATCGATAAGCTAAGTAATGCTTAATGTGTCTCAAAATGTCTACGATTAGACCGGATTCACCGGCATTGATGCGCGTAGAAACATATCTCTAAACCCTTGATACAGCGAAGCCATTGGAGTTATTTGACGTAGAAAAGGTTGTGCCAGCCATGTAGTGCTCTCAAATACGATGAGTCACTCGAATTAATCTTTATCGGATTTAAAAAGGGAAAATCATAGGATTGGAGTTTCTAAGGGTAAAATTACCTTTTTCAGGATAAGGGTAGTATTATAATTAAGCTAAATATATACTTAATTATTTATTTAATACGGTGGAGGGTCATTTGGGGGAGAGGGACGAAAATTTACTCTTAGAGTGAAGTCTTGCTCCACCCGTGTTCGAACCTTGGTGGAAGCGATAATTTGTATTGTTTTTCTATTTATGCTTAAAAATTAATGTAATTAATTAATATTAATTATTTATTGCTAGTTAAAAACAAAAGGGAAATTAGAATTTTTTATATTTAACAAAATTTTATTTTACTAAGTCATAAACTAGGCTCCTAAGCATATGATAACTCGCTCCTGTCACATCTATCTCAACACACGTTCAATCTCTCTTCTCTTTTACGTTCTCTCTGCCAAAATAACTTCAATAACACAAAGATAAAACAATTTCTTCACACTTGAAGAACTCACCACAAAAGATAAAAACAAAGAAAGAAATCAGTATATTCAGTCTGAAATTTAAGGTTGTTCCCCATTGCATGTCCCTGTCACTAGATCCCATTGAATAATAGGTTTGTTATGTTTTGTGGTAGAAAGTAAAACGTGTTTTTAGGATGTTTTATTGTTTACATGTATGTTCGGAATTATGTGACTTATGTTGATATTTTTTAGTAATCTAACTACATGCGTTTGGGTGTGTTATCATGGCTGTTGATCATGGTCTAGGAATTGAAATGACATTTTAGATCTTTATATTTCATGAACACATGTTTATGTAAATCGTGATGTTAATATGTAATGAAATGTGTCTTATTTAAGTGATAATTTTTTTGATAAACGAATCCATGAAAATGCACGTAAAAACCCTCTAAATTCACTATGAAATTCCCCTAACAACAAACGTGTAATGGAATGGATAGGAAGCTTAAAATTTAACTTAAATTTCTAGTACCCTTGTTGATTAATTTCAGCCAAGTTATGTTTTTCAAAATGTCATGAAAAGTGAAGAAAAACAAGTGAGGTTTCTGAGGGTCGAAGTTGTGACCTCAGAACGTTAAAAGTTGTGAAAATGAAGATGTGAAAAACAATGTAGTAAGGGGGAATCAAACTGTGCTCCAAGATCAAAAAATAAAGTATGAAAATAAGAAATTAGAGGAGTGGGATTCGAACCCACTACCTCTGGATAAATCTTAATAACAAATGAAAAGAATTAGTATGAGGCGTGGGAATCGAACAAACTACTTGTAGGTGGAAAAGGAGAATTTTTTAATAAATTATGTGAGATAGTAGGGGTTCGATCCCACAACCTCACGGTCAACTCCAAAAAGTCAAGATCAAATGAAAATAAAATAAAGAGGTTGTGGGGGATAAATCCCACAACCTCTCGGCCCCCAAACAGATAAAAGAAAAAAAGAAAATAAAGAATAAAAATAAATGAAAACGTTGGAGATCGATCTCGGGTCCAATGTTGTGTGACCCAAAATAAATAAAAAGAATAATGTTAGTGTTGTCCAAGGGATTTGAAACCCGGTCCCTCGGCCCAAATTCCCATCTTGGTACATAAATCATACGTGAATAAATGTTAAACATAATTCTGCCTACATAGATCCGAATCGAGATCTTTGCATGCATACAAGATGCATAAGTCTTGTAAAACGTAATCTTAGGAATATATGAATCAATTAAACGAACAATAAATGAAGTCTCATGTCTTGTATTTATGGACCCATAAGTCTAGCATACATTAGAAGTAAGTGAACCAAAGATGTATATATGTATTTAAATGATGATATGAACAACGTAATGATGAAGCCCTAGAAGGGTTAACTAAGAGTGTGAAGCACACTAAATGGTCAAGTGCATTAGCATATGATGACATTGACATTCACATAAATTAAGTGAGTAATTATGAAGAGGAAATGTACTAATGCTAATGAATGTGGTGACAACATTATATGAGGATAATGTTAAAGATGAGAGGAATCTCAAATTTGCCTATGTAAATGTTACTAAAACGTACTAACCTATGAGACAGTAAGGTTAATGAAGAGACAAGTCTTTATGAACACTCTAATGAGAGTATTGAGATTAACATACTTGATACAAATGATGAGATGAGAGATCTTCTATTGATCTATGATGTTCTCTTATTAGAAGCAAGCTTCCATGACATATGAGTTTAATGTAATGAAACTTTATACTAAGCACCGATATAGTAGCTATGAGTGACCATACCTTATTTCGGGAAGCCAAAGGTTCACGTAATTCTGATGACATTAGACTGTCTTGCATGCCTAGTACTGGTATTTTTATAAACCTACTTCCAAAATAGGGATATGGCGGGCTTAAATTCCCATGTACGCTAGCATGTTTTGGGTAACTTTGGCTAGTGATTCCACCTCTTTTCGAGGTGGGTGAGACACTAGATATCATGATGCTCACATTATTTATGTTGGTTAAATTCAAAGTTCGCCATGAATGAATGAGGCCAGCCTCAAATAATGAACATAATTAAAATGAATGATACCAAAGATGTTAGGATAGGATAATCCAGAAGTGAACTAGACTTAAGTATTAACACTAGGTCATACTTGATCATTGAACTTCGAACCAGATGAATAAATGAAGTGAAGTACGTATTGATAAATGAAGCAGACTCTTGGTCTTCTAAAGAACGCTCCCTAGTGGAGGTCCCATATGTTGAGCCCTCATTTTTGTGAAATGTTGATGTCAAGTCCATCATTCCTAAGTCTCATGATGTATGAATGAATGATATGAAAGATAGTATGTGCTATACTCAATATGTTATATGCAATATGTTATGTGCTAGGTGTATGACGTTATGTGTTGTGTGTATTATGATACATATGATTATGCATCTTACTCTAATGGCATGACTTTCCAAATAAAAATTCGTTAGGTCCACTAACTTTCCTAATCAAAAATTCAGAAGTCTACTGACTTGACTTTCCATAAATCATGTTGTTAGGAAAGAACTATTCTTACTCATGCATGTCCTTGGTGTGTCCTTGAATATACCCATACTTAGTACAAGTGTTTTCGAATCCAATACAACCCTATATTTTTAGGTGCAGGCACAGGTGGACGCTAGAGCTTACAGGTTGACGTTGCAACTATCCGGAGGTGGAGCATTCATCCGGACTGGGTAGTCCCTCATGCGTTAAAGGATGTCTATCGTAATTATCTATTTTAGGTGTCGTCTTTATCTAGTGGATCATGTTCCACTAGTATTACTTTCCACTTTCATTTTAGACTTAGTATTGGTGCCGTTTTTGAAAGAATACATTTAATGCAATTATGAACTACTTCTTTCATTTTATCATCTCTGTATTAGATTGTAAATATGTGAACGCCTATGATTTTATGTTGAAAATCTTTATCATGAAATAAGAAAAAAAAAGTTCAAGTATTCCGCTAAAATTAACCTAGAAGAAATAAGTATGATGTATGTAGGCTTGTCTATGAACTCTGAGAAGTCAACGACGCTGGTCTCCTATGGGATATAGACTCCACTCGTGAAAAAGTGTGTATCGGAGAGCTAATTAAATTCCGAGGATAATAAGTTCACATCAACCACATTGAGTAGTTTCTAAGTCATGCTAGTGAAGTGCACCACTATCCTGAATTAGAGACTGCATGATGCGTAGGAAAATTTCTCTTATTATGATCTTAATGTGCCTTTCCAAATATATAATTTTTTGGTGTTATAAGTGTGTCTAACATCAATCCTTGTTGTTTTTAAGAAAATGAATATAAGGAGATCAATTGGTCAAAGGAGAGGAGGAGTAGTTACTAAGGGGCAATAAGGTTGCACCCCAAGCTACAGTTGAAGGGGCAGTCGATCCTCCTAAGAGGAACAGGTTCTACGCCTTGAAGGGAAGAAAGGAGCAGAAGAAATCCAATTATGTGGTCATAGGTTTGGTGCTAGAATTCTCAACTTCTGTTTATGCTATACTTGATCAAGGGTCTACGCTTTCCTTTGCCACTTCTTTGCTTTCTCTCACATTTCAGATATTGGCTGAAATTCTGCATGATCATATAATAGTCAGTACACATTATGAGAAAATGTAAGAACTGATAGAGTATACAAGTCTTGCCCAAAAATTGTATGTGGTAAGAATATGTGTGTGGACTTGGCTTAGTTACGAATACATGATTTTGATGTTATTCTTTCCATAGACTTGCTTCATAGTTTTTATGTTTGCATGGATCGTCGTAGTAGGGTTGTGAAATTTTCCTTCCCTTATGAAGAAGATCTAGTCATGGAAGGGTACCACTCGAGTCATCCTATTCCGTTTATTTTAAACCTTAAGGATCATAAAATGATGTCCAAGGGGTTATTGTGTGTCACTTTTTGAGTTTTAACAGTTTAGACTATGACATTCCTTCCATAGACTAAGTGCCTCTAGTGAATGAGTTTGAAGATGTATTTTCTGATGATTTCATTGGATTTCCTCCCCCTCGAGAAATTGACTTTGGTATCGACTTAGAACCTAATACTAAACAAAATTTCAATTCCTCCTTACATAACGGCTCCAGTTGAACTGAAGGAGTTGAAGCTGCAGTTAAAAGATATCAATGATAAGAGTTTCATTCCACCGAGCATATCCCCTAGGGGGTATTCTTGTGTTTTTTGTGAAAAAGAAAGATGGAACCCTTAGAATATGTATAGATTATCGACAACTCAACAACCTCACTATCAAGAATAATTATACACATCCGAGAATAGATGACTTGTTTAATTGTCTTCAAGGGTCTAATCTCTTCTAAAACATTGATCTTCGTTCAAGGTATCAGAAGCTATGGGTTAGGGATGAGAATTTTCTAAACACAACCTTTCGTACCTGTTATGGTCATTACGAGTTTTTAGTTATGTAATTTGGTCTCACGAATTCACCTGCTGCAATTACGGATCTAATGAACATGGTCTTTTGTGAATACCTTTACTCTTTCATCATAGTATTCATTGATGACATTCTCATCTACTCTAAGTCCAAGGAAGAGCATGAGAAGCATCTGAGACTAACCTTTTTGGTACATATACAACAGCAGTTGTATGCAAAATTCGCCAAGTGTGAATTCTGGCTTAGATAAGTGACCTTCTTATGTCATGTTGTGTCCGACGAAGGTTTGGAGGTATCCTAGGAAGACTGAGGCATTTAAGAACTCACAAAAACCTCCTACTACCAATGATATTTGTAGCTTATTGGGACTGGGTGGTTATTATCAGAGGATCCTGGTGAGTTTTTGTTCCATTGATGCCTCACTGACAACTTTTACTAAGAAGGCAAAGTTTTAATGGACGGAGACTTGTGTGAATAGTTTTGAGGAACTCAAGGACAAATTCACTTTAACCCTAGTGCTTACTTTGACTTAGTGTGGTGAGAATAACACTATTTAAAGTGATGCATCTACGTTTTGTTTTGGTTATGTTCTTATGTAGGGTGGTAAGGTGATAACATCTATGTCCAGACAACTCAAATTTCATTAAAAGAAATATCCCACTCATAACCTGGAGTTGGCTGCTGTGGTGCTTGAAATTAAATTGTGAAGGCACTACTTGTATGGAATGCATATGGATGTGTTAAGACACCACAAGAGTCTCCAATACGTGTTCACACAGAGCGAATTGAATGTATTTCAGCGGAGATGGTTTGATATCTTGAAGGAATATTACATGAATGTTCACCACCATCCAGATAAGGCTAATACTGTAACTGATGCTTTGAGTAGGATGAGCATGCGAAGTACATCCCACGTCAAGGATGGCAATAAGGAGTTTGTGAAAGATATACACAGATTGGCCAGCCTAGGTGTGCGGTTAGTTGACTCTACTAGTGGGGGTGTTTCTGTTAATCCTAATTCATAATCATCCTTTGTAGTTGAAGTCAATGCGGGTCAGCATCTTGATCCTGTGTTGATGTAGCTGAAGGACTCTGTGTTGGTTAAGATGCATGAGTGTTTTGCTTGAGGGGATACTTAGGGTAGCAGGAGAAGTATTGTGTACTAGATGTGGATGATTTGTTGACCAAGATCATTGCAGAAGCCCATGGTTCCAGATATTCCATACATGAAGGTTCCACAAAGATGTATCATGATTTGAAAAAAGATCTATCTGTGGGACCATCAAGAAGGACATTGTAGAATATGTGGTCAAGTATCCTAATTGTCAATAGGTTAAGTTATAACATCTTAAGTATGGCGGTTTTACTCAGATTATTGAGGTATCGACTTTAAAATGGGAGGCCAATAATATGTACTACGTGGTTGGTCTCCCAAAAATTAGGAGACCACATGAATCCATATGGGTTATTGAGGATAGGATGAAGAAGTCTGCCAACTTTATTCCTATGGAGTCTACTTACAGAGCGGAGAACTATGTGAAACTCTACATTGATGAGATTGTGATATGGCATGGAATTCCTTTATCAATCATTTCAGATAGGGGAGCGCAGTTCACTTCACATTTATTGAGATCCTTCTAGAAGAGCTTACACACGCAGTTCAAGCTTAGTACTGGCTTTCATCCTCAAACTAAGTGGCAGGAAGAGTGTACCATTTATACATTGGATGATATGTTGAGGGCGTGTCTGATTAACTGCAATGGTAGTTTGGACGACCATCTACCTTTGATAGAGTTCTTGTATAATAATAGATATCACTCCAGCAATGGGATGACAGTGTTTGAGGCACTGTGTAGTAGGAGGTGTAGGTCTCAAGTTTGGTGGTTTGAGATTGTAGATTCATCCATTTTGGGTCCAGACATAATTCATGAGGCCTCAGAGAAGTTTTAGGTTATTAGGGATAGTTTGTCTACTTCATACAGTTGGTTGAAGTATTATACAGACAACAGAGAACGACCCTTAGACGTTGATGTTTGTGACCAATTCTATTTGAAGATATCATATATGAAGCGGCTGATGTGGTTTGGCGGTAAGGGAAAGTTGAGTCGGAGGTATGTTAAGCTATATGAGATTCTATATGGTGTGCGAGAGGTGGCCTATGAGTTTGCATTGCCTACGAAGCTAGATTCTCTTAATACAGTCTTTAATGTATCTATGTTAAATAAGTGCCTAGGTGATCCTGCATCGACTCTACCTATTGAAGGTTTGGGGGTTGTTGAAAATTTGTCCTTTTAGGAGGTACCTGTTAAGATTTAGACAAACAGGTAAAAGGTTAAAGGAACAATGAGATTACCTAATTTGAGGTATTGTGGAGGAATCATCTTGTTGAGAGTTCTAGGTCGAGGCTGATATTAGATACCTCTACCCCAACCTTTTAAGCTCGTGAGGTTAGACTTTTTAATTTTAAGTCTATGTTTCCTTATCTCTCCATTCTTTGTTGCTATTGCTTGATTGAGTATAGTTAATATGTTATGATTTGAGTGGCATTACGCAAAATAGTTAGTACTGTCATTCGATGATGAATGTTCTAAGGGGGTGGATAATGTAACAACCCTAAAAATGGATATGCTAAGTAATGCTTAATGTGTCTAGATGCCTATGATTAGATCAAATTCACACGGATTGATGCACGTAGAACCATACCTCTGATCCCTTGCTAGAAGTTATGCCAACTAACTTGAGAATTTATTGAGATATAAAAGGTTAGGTCCAGACATGTAAGGCTCTCGAATACGAAGATTTACTCGAATGAGTCTTTAGAGGACTTAAAAAGGGAAAATCATAAGTTTGGAGGGTCTAGGGGTATAATAGTCTTTTTTCCAGGCTAAGGGTAGTATCGTAATTACTGTAAAATATAATTATTTATTTAATTAATAGGGTATAGGGCCATTTTGAGGAGAGAGGGCCTAAAATTGCCTATTAAAGTGAAGTCTTACTTCAACAGGGTTCGAACCTAGGTGGAAGCAATGATTTAAATTTTTTTATTTATTTTTGTTGGTAAATTATTGTTATTAATTAATATTTTTATTTATTGGATGATTTAAAATAACAGTCTTTAATGTATCTATGTTAAATAAGTGCCTAGGTGATCCTGCATCGACTCTACCTATTGAAGGTTTGGGGGTTGTTGAAAATTTGTCCTTTTAGGAGGTACCTGTTAAGATTTAGACAAACAGGTAAAAGGTTAAAGGAACAATGAGATTACCTAATTTGAGGTATTGTGGAGGAATCATCTTGTTGAGAGTTCTAGGTCGAGGCTGATATTAGATACCTCTACCCCAACCTTTTAAGCTCGTGAGGTTAGACTTTTTAATTTTAAGTCTATGTTTCCTTATCTCTCCATTCTTTGTTGCTATTGCTTGATTGAGTATAGTTAATATGTTATGATTTGAGTGGCATTACGCAAAATAGTTAGTACTGTCATTCGATGATGAATGTTCTAAGGGGGTGGATAATGTAACAACCCTAAAAATGGATATGCTAAGTAATGCTTAATGTGTCTAGATGCCTATGATTAGATCAAATTCACACGGATTGATGCACGTAGAACCATACCTCTGATCCCTTGCTAGAAGTTATGCCAACTAACTTGAGAATTTATTGAGATATAAAAGGTTAGGTCCAGACATGTAAGGCTCTCGAATACGAAGATTTACTCGAATGAGTCTTTAGAGGACTTAAAAAGGGAAAATCATAAGTTTGGAGGGTCTAGGGGTATAATAGTCTTTTTTCCAGGCTAAGGGTAGTATCGTAATTACTGTAAAATATAATTATTTATTTAATTAATAGGGTATAGGGCCATTTTGAGGAGAGAGGGCCTAAAATTGCCTATTAAAGTGAAGTCTTACTTCAACAGGGTTCGAACCTAGGTGGAAGCAATGATTTAAATTTTTTTATTTATTTTTGTTGGTAAATTATTGTTATTAATTAATATTTTTATTTATTGGATGATTTAAAATAAAAGGAAGTCAGATTTTTTAATATTTAATGAAACCTTATTTAACAAAGTCCCAAACTAAACTCCTAGGCCTAATATAACTCTCTCCTCTCACGTCTATCTCTCAACACACGTTCAATCTCACTTGTCTTTCACATTCTCTCTGCCAAAATAACTTCAAGAACATAAATATATGCAATGTTCTTCACACTTGAATAACTCACCGAGAAAGATAAAACCAAACAATGAAATCAAGCACGTAGGCAATAAGAAGGTTGGTTATCGACTTTGGAATTCAACTTTCTATGTTGGACGTGTGTTTGGACGAGATATTTGGTAATGTCGAGGTTTGAACATCAAAAATTTATGGGTTCTCTTCTCTCTTGGTCCCCTTTCCAAGAGACCCTGAAGGTTCGGTATATTCAGTCCAAAAAGTAGGGTTGTTCCCCGTTGCATGTCCCTGTATCTAGCTACAATTGAATCATAGGTTGGTTATGTTTTCTTGTGGAAAACTAGGGATAAAACATGTTTTTATGATACTTATGTGTTAATAGGTATGTTCTGAATTATGTGACTTATGTTGATGTTTTTCGTGAATGTAACTACGTGCGTCTGGGTCTGTTGTCGTGGCCATTGGTCACGGTGTAGGAATTGAAATGACATGTTTTTTATGTTCATATGAGATGAAATATGTCTAGTTTGAGTGATAATATCTTGGCTAAGTGAATCCATGAAAATGCACCTAAAACGTTATAAATGCACTGTGGAATTTCTCTAAAAACTAACATGTAATGGAATGGAAAAGAAGCTGAAAATGTAACTCAAATTTCCAGCACATTGTTGATTAATTTCAAAAAAGTTAAGTTGTGTAAATTGTCATCAAAAGTGAAGAAAAATAATTTAGGTTACTGAGGTTCGACCCGTGACCTCACCACGCTATATGTTATGAAAATAAGAAGTGAAAAACAATGTGATAAGGGTTAATACAACCATTCTCTATGCTGGAAAATAAAGTACGGAAATAATAAGTTTGATTCGAACCCACAACCTCTCGGTGAAGCTTAAGGAAAAGTTAATACAAAATAAGTGTGAGGTGTTGTTATCGAATCCACTACCTCTAGGAGAAAAAAGAGAATTAATAGAAAAATAAAGGGAGGATGTGGGGGTTCAAACCCACATCCTCACGGTCAACTCGAATAAGTCAAGATCAAATGAAAATAAATTAATCAGACTGTGGGGGATTTATCCCACAACCTCTCGGTCCCCAAGCGAATAAAATAAAAAGGGAAAATAAATAAGAAAAATAAATTACAACGTTGGGGCTCGATATTGGGTCAAATGTTTTGTGGCCGAAAATAAATAAACGAAAAAATATATGTATTGTCTAAGATATTCAAAACCGGGTTCCCTTGCCTAAATTTCTGTATTTATACATAAGTCATATGTGAATAAACGTTCAACATAATGCTGCCTACTTAGATAAGAATTGAGATCTTTGCATATATGCAAGATGTATAAGTCTTGTACAACATAATCTTAGGAATATATGAATCACTTAAACAAACTATGAATGAAGCCTCATGGATTGTATGTATAGACCCATAATTCTAGCATACATAGAATGTAAGTGAACCTAAGATTTATATAATGAAATGATGATATGAAAAACGAAATGATGAAACCCTAGAAGAGTTAAATAAGACTGTGAAACACACTAAATGGCCAAGTGCATTAACATATCATGCAATAAAGATTCACGTGAAAAGGGGTGAGTTATGATGATGACTAAAAGTGCTAGTGCTAATGATTGTGGTGACAACATTATATAAGGCTAACATAAAAGATGAGAGCAATCTCACATGAGCCTAAGTAAATTTTACTAAAATATACTCACCTATGAACACTCTAATGATAATATTGAGATTAACACACTTATTACTAATGATTATATGAGAAATAATTTATGGAGCTATGATGTCCTCATACTAGAAGCCTGTTTCCCTGATGTATGAGTTGAATTTAATGGAACTTTATACTGAGCACCGATAGACTTTCTGTGAGTGTTGATGCATAATTTCGGGAAGGGAGGAGATTCACATAACTGTCATGATATTATATTGTCCGTCATGCCGAGTATAGGTCTCCTTATATCTCCTAGTTTTCGAACCTATACTGCCAATATAGGGATCTGGCGCGGTTTAATTCCCATGTAAGTTAGCATGTTTTGGGTTACTTTTGCTAGTGATTCCACCTCTTTTTTTGTGTGGGAAACACTACATTTCATAATGCTCACATGATCTATGTCGATTAAAGTTAAAAATACCCATGAATGCATATAAAGAATTGAATGAGGGGAAAGGTTTTAGGATAGGATGATCAAGAGGTGAGATAGACCTAAGTAATGACACTAGGTCATTCTTGATCACTACACATCAAACCCAATGAATGATTTAAACTACATCTTAGGTATAGTTTGTGTCTACAGTAGCTTATGAATGTATGAAGTGAAGTACGTATGAATGAATGAAACAGACTATGTGTTTGCTAAAGAAGTCTCCCCAGTTTAGGTGCCATATGTTTTGACCTCTTTTTTGTGAAGTCTTGATGTCAAGTCCATGATTCCAAACACATATGGTGTATGAATGAATGATATGAAAAATGTTATGTGTTATACGCAATATGTTATTTGCTATATGCAATATGTTACGTGCTAGATTTAATAGGTTAAGTGTTGTGTGCAATATCATACGTATGATGATGAATATTAGTCTCATGGCATGAATTTTCTAATCCAATTTGGCAAGTCCATTGACTTTCCTAATCAAAATTTGGCAGGTTCACTACATTGCCCAATCAAAATATGGCAAGTCTACTGACTTGAATTTTCCGAAAATATGATGTTAGGGAAGAGCTATTCTTACCCATACATACTACAAGTGTGTACTAATCGCATACAACTTTGTATTTTTAGGTGAAGGCATAGGTGGACGCTAGAGCTCACAGGTTGACGTTGCAGCTATCCATACGTGGATCTTTTATCAAGAATTAGTAGGCCCTCATGCGTTCGAGGATGTCTACCTTTATTATCAAGCTTAGATGTAGGATTTATCTAGTGAAGCATGTTCCACTAGTATTTCTTTCCACTTTCATTTAAGACTTTGTATTGGTGCCATTTTTGCAAGCATGCGTTTAATGTAATTATGAATTGTTTCTTTCATTTTATTACCTCTATTTTATATTGTTTATTTGTGAACTCCTATGATTTTAAGTATAAAATGTTTTGCATAAAATAAAAAAAAAACATTAAATTTTCTGCTAAAATTAACATGGATGAAGTAAGTATGATGTACGTATGCTTCTCTTCAACGTCCGAGAGATAAACGACACTGGTCTCTTCTGGGTTCTAGACTCCGGCCGTGATATTTATGTTGATGTTGACATTCACGTTCACATTTATGTTGACGTTCATGTTGACATTGACGTTCACATTGACGTATATGTTTATATTAACGTTGACATTGACGTTGATGTTGATATTGACATTTACATTTATGTTGATATTTATGTTTATATATGTTTATGTCTATGTTTATTTTAACATTGACGTTTATGTTTGTGTTCATGTGAACCTTGACGTTTATGTTCATATTCATGATCACATTGACGTTTACATTAACGTTCACATTGAAATTCACATTGATATTCATGTGCACATTCACGTTCATGTTGAAATTCGCGGTGACATTTATGTTAACGTTAAAATTTATTGTTGAAGTTTATGTTCGTGTTGACATTTATGTTTATATTGATATTGACGTTTAATTAACATTAACTTTAATGTTCACGTTCACATTGACATTGGTGCTGACATTGACGTTGATGTTGATGTTAACATTTATGTTCACATTCATACTGATGTTCATGTTAACATCGACGTTCACATTTACATTCATGTTTATGTTCACATTGACGTTCACATTGATGTTCATGTTCACATTGACATTTACTTTTACGCTCACGTATACATTAACGTTTACATTGACATTTGCGTTTACATTGATTTTGATGTTCACATTGACGTTGACGTCAACATTGAATTTCACATTTATATTTATGTTGACTTTGAAGCGGAAATATACATTGATGTTTGTAACACCACGTATCTAGAATAGACGTTAAATGCACTTTTTAGAAAATCTAAAGGTGTAATCGATTATTACCATTGATGGAACATAGCCTAAAAAATGGCCGTATTGCACATCTGTTGTTTCTGAATGAAACTTTCCCAAAATGCAACCCAAAAAATTTTACTATGAGTTGAACGACGAACGAACGTACTATTAGACGCTAAAAATTACTTAGGTGACGTAGATCCAAATGATGTCCGTATTGATGGTATAAGGTCCTAAATAGATCTTATATAAGTTTTAGATGTAGTAGCTATAGTATTAGGTGTGTTGGACTGTCAAGGGACGACCAGGACGTTTGACGACTAAGTCACCTACGTGCCTCATATATGGTTTTATGTGTTTATGTGTGATTCATAAGGTTATAAGGTCTTTAAATGAGTTATAATAACATGTATAGGAAGTGTATGGAGTTTCGTGGATTTTGGGAGTCAAACGTCAAAGAACATCCATGACGTTCGAAATATATGCCTTGAAATGACCTTACGTGTTCCTTCATTTATCATTGTAGTTTTTATGGTGAATTGTTTTTTATGGCCTCCGTAAGGGTATTCTGTTATCGAATTGAGTAAATTGACTTTGAATTGTAGTGTTGAGGATAATGTTGGGGTATGCTTCCCTATTTATTTTAATTTGGTGCTATTTATACTTCGATTCTATTGTGATTGGTATGGTCCACTTATGGTGGTGGTGTTATGTTCTTACTTGCAATTGATGTGGCCTTGTTTGTGTTATTTTATTCAATATGATGATCTTGGCCTTCTAAAAAACTATTTGAAGTAATATGACAATTTGTGTAGTTTGATTATGTGAAGCATGACAATATCTATCTACATGTGAAGTCATATCTGTATTCGTATATTCATGTCGTCTTAGGTGACCATGTTAGACTAGGCCTTTGACATTACGTGTATAGTGTTAGGGTTGAGTCTTGGTTATCCCTACATGGCTATATAAGTGTATGTTTATTTTATTGCTGATGTTATAATAATATAAAAGATGAATTGAAGATTTTAGGTTGTTTCTAGGTGCTTCTAGAATGACTTCCATGATGAGTTGAAAGTTAAGTATGTGGTGTCTTATCTTGATGGATTGTGTCCCTTGCTTGATGTATATATGATTATGAATATGTGATGTCTTGATTTAGGGTTTTAGAACTCTTCGTCTTGAATGTATGATTGACATGTGATCTTAATGTACTTTATAGAATCTTTTATGTGAAAACCTTGACATTGTTGAAAGGATAAGATTTTTGAAGTCGTAAGTTGTAAATGTTATCCTTCAAAGTAAAGGAATGATAGACTTAAGGTTAATTGGTTTTAATGGCATAATATTACTCCTTCGGAATATCATCACGAGCTTCTTGTCTCCATTGTGAGGTAGCCCTAGTGAACCTTCATTGGTAGGGTAAAGTTGATTGGGAGATGAACTTGTTATTGAACCCTTTGGTGCGAACCTAATGTGTGAATTACTCTATCAAAAAGAAGTCTAGAACCGTGTGAGTATGGTAAGGGGAAGTAGTTCTATTCAAAGATTGATACTAGATTACAAAGTATGCCCTTAGAAAGTAGAACAACCACATTAGAGTAGGATAGAACTCTTGATTCCATGTCTTACTATCATGGTCTTTCTCGGTTATTGTCTATTCTAATCATATGGAATACCTAATAGCATCAGAGAAATTTATGAGGTTTAGGTAGTGGAATGGGACGTTATCTAGATATTGCATAATAGATTTTGAAGATGTTACTTGTCGTTCCGAGGTCTTATCCAAGACCATTACTTAAATGTACTTTAGTGATGTATGAGTATTAATGGAATAATTAACTAATGACTTAGGTTATTAAGTATGCAAATAAATAAGTACCTAATCTAAAGTGACCTAAGGATTCATTAGCTAAAGTGTAAAGAGGCCATAAGAGATGATCTATTCATGTGTTATCTTTGGAAGTCTTGAGGATGACTATAGTTAGGGAAGATATTTTGTGTTGTGGACATGATACAAACCATAGGTAGTATTAAGGACTATTTAGGTAATCTTGAATAGGTCACTACGGACGTTATCTTCTTAATTTACTTAAGTAGGTATTTTGATAACCTCTGGAATAAGATTGTCATATCATCTATGTGTTTGTGTGTTAAGTGCGAATAATTCTATTCTAATTAGACTACACATTCTCTTGAGTGTGTGTGTAAGGGATTGTATGGGAGGTCGCTTCATAACTCACAAAAGTGAGATTTAGAGTCACCTTTGGTAGAAGAATCTTACCTTGATGTTTATGTTACTTTGTTAGTGTGTAGGTGTGTCATTCGAAGTAATCTTAGGCACATCTAGAGAGGATGTATAGGAGATTTATCTTTGTGTGACTTATGTTTATCTTAGGATATCTTTGACTAGGAAAATTACATGCTAAAGAATGTCTAATGTTAAGGTTTGCAACTTCACTATACAATGAAGAAATTCACTTTAACAATGAGTTGAGGTCACTGTAAAGTGACTTAAAAAATTATGATCTTTGGTTTAATATTACATTATGTTTTTATAAGTTTTTATATGTTGTCCTTATAATTATAATATTATTTTTAAAATAAAAATATGCATATTTTCTACAAAAGTCCATTTTCATGATTTTCATGCATAGTGTCAAACTTATTACATGTGGTTGTACTAACTCCATTCTGTTATCCATATCTTTACTTCTTGGTAGGTGAGGAGATTTTAAGGAACTGAAGACTTGGACTATAGCATCGTTCAAGAGAAGTTCAAGTATGTCCTCATTTTAGTCGAGGGAATATGTCTTTTATGTTTTCTATTCAATGTATTGGAATAATTAAGTATTTCTATATTCGTAATTTTAAGTATTGGCAATGTCCCAAGTATTCTTGTGTCTTAAGATGATGAGATTTAAACTTAATATTTTATATTACCATGTATGAAAGATTTTTCAAGACTATATTATGTGGTGTGAAATGTTTTAATACCGCATTACTTTTCACTATGTTTATGCAATGAATGTCCAGGAAGGGCTTGTATAAGACCTCCGAGAAGTCCAGTACGCTGGTTACAATCTGAGATTGTACCTTAACTTGTAGGGTGTAGTCTTGGTATGTGAAAAACATTATATGAAAGCATTGGTTTTTTAAATTAGTCATAGGAATAAAAAAGTCTCATCAAGTCACGTCTAGTAGAGTCTTAACCATCGTGTGAGCCACGACACATCTATGGGCGAGATTCTATAGGACGATAGAGTTTCCCTTCTTTTCTACTCCTATGTCGTGCATTAGACTAAATGTTATGATTATCCTTCATAATGTGTTTCCTTATGTTTCTAAGGCCTAAATACTAGAAGGATGGATGCTAGAAGTTTGGAAGAGGAAAGGATGAATGAAGGGATTCCTCCTCAAGATGACAAAGTTGAGAAAGTTTCTCAACATTGCAAGGTGTCCAAGGTGTTGAAGGTGCACAAGTTCCTCCCAAGGTTATCATTGTCCTAAAGTGGATGGAGGTCAGGGGGTTCCAGTGGTTCATCCGGATTTGACTAATCAAGAGATTAGAGAGGCTTTGCTTGCTTTAGCCAGAGCTGTGACTACACAAGCGAATTTGAGTATGATACCTACAAAAAATATGGTGGAGAGCACTATGAATTCTAGGTTGAGAGATTTTTTTAGGATGAATGCTCCTATATTTCATGGGTCTAAGGTGGGAGAGGATCCCCAAGAGTTTATTGATGAAGTGTATAAGGTGTTGAGTGCTATAAGGGTTACATCTAGGGAGAAGGAAGAGTTTGCTTTGTATTAATTGAGGGTTTATTCTCAAGTTTGGTACAGTCAATGCAAGTATAATCAATTGGAGGAATCCGGTCCTATTGTGTTGGAAGAATTTAAGGAAGCTTTTCTTGGTATGTACTTTTCCCGAGAGAGTAGAGATTTTATTGTGGAGGAGTTTATTAATCTCAAGCAAGCAAATATGAGTGTTTAGGAGTACTCTTTGAAATTCTCAACTTTGTCTAGGTACAAACCTTCTCTTTTGTCTAATTCAAGAAGTGAAATTAGTTTATTTGTGGCAAGAGAAGCCGATTTAGTGATGGAGGAATATTGTAACGCTATGCTTGATTAAGATATGACCCTAGCTAGACTAATGGTATATGAACAATAAATAGAAGAGTCTAAACTTAGGAGGATGTATATAAGTTTGAAAATGAGTGGTGGTAATAATCAAGAGCAAACTAGGTTTAATAAAAGCATCCAACTCAAGAAGAACCTAACAGTGATAAGGTTAAATTGTATAAAGGTGTTGATTCCAATAAGGTCAAACCTACTTGTTCCAAATGTCGGAAGAAACATTATGGTGAGTGTCTTTTGGGTACCTGGAGTTTCTTTGTTATGGTAAGGAAGGACACAAGGTGTCAGGACTGTAGTCTATACCACAGACCATATCAGCATCGTTAACCTCTCAGATGTCGCAGACAAGCCTACATACGCCATTCTTACTTAATATAGGTTAATTTTAGCAGAAAATTTTACCTTTTTTATCTTATTTCATTCTAAACATCTTAAAATTAACATCATTGGCGTTAAAAATCAGCCATCTAATATAGAGGTAGTCAAATGAAAGAATCAGTTCAAAATTTTAGTAAATGTGTTTATGTTAAAACAACACCAATACAAAGTCTGAAGAAAAGATGATAGAAACACTAGTGGAATATGCTCAACTAGTTATAGCCTAAATCAAATCTAGATGATAATGGTATAAATCCTCGAAAGCATGAAGGCCTACCAAGTGTTATACATCTTGTATGTATGACAAGATCTCGATTTCGATCTAACTAGGTAACATTATTCTTAAATATTTAATTCAGGTATCACTTATGTATCAATACAGATTTCGGGCAAGGGAACCCAATTTCCAATCCCTTGGACAACAGTTGCTTTTTTCGTTTATTTTATTTTGGTCCACACGGCTTGGGAAACCAAGATCAATACCTAGTGCCTTCATTTGATTTGATTTTACTTTATTTACATTTTCTATTTCTTGTTTAAGGGATTGTAAGATCGAACCCCCACAAATCCTTTTTATTTTCATTTTTTTCCATGTCTTCTTAGAGTTGACTATGCGGTTACGGGATCGAGCCCCCACGACCTCACTTTATTTTTCATTTAACTCTCCTTTTATGCCAAGAGGAGGTGGCTTCGATTCCCACATTGCGGTCACGACCCAAATCCAGGCCGCGACTGGCACCCACACTTACCCTCCTATGTGAGCGAACCAACCAATCTAAACCTTAACATTTCAATATAATATAAAAAGAAAGTAATGCGGAAGACTTAAACTCATAAGTAAAATCAATAATCAACTTCTATAACTCAAAAACTTATCATTATCCCCAGAATCTGGAAGTCATCATCACAAGAACATCTATAATCAAATTACTAAACTAAGAGTATTTTAAGAAGCTAAAAATACATAAGAAGCTAGTCCATGCCGGAAGTTCAAGGCATCATGACTTGAAGAAGAAGATCCAGTCCAATCTAGAAGTGTTAGCTCACCCTGAATTTCTGATGTAGTAAGACTGGCTTGAATTACTGTTGAGTCGAAGATGAAGGCACGTTTACTACACTCCACAAATAAATAAGAAGAAAACAATAAAAGTAGGGGTCAGTACAAAACACGGGTACTGAGTAGATATCATCGGTCAACTCAAAATAGAGAACATTATGTATCAAGTAATATCATAAATCAACTATAAAACTCAACATGTAGTAACAACAAGTACTATAATCATCAATAAGTACCATCAACTTCATCCATGAGGGCTCAAGCCTCAATACCATACTCATTTGGGAATTATGTTTATTAGATTGAGTATATTAATATCTTTCAAGATTCTTTATCTTTATTCCCCTCGTGTCGGTACGTGACACTCCAATCCTCATACACTATCCTGGTACCGGAACGTGGCACCCGATCCATATTCTATCCTGGTGTCGGAACGTAACACTCCGATCCTCATATTCTATCCTGGTACCGGAACGTGGCACCCGATCCATATTCTATCCTGGTGTCAGAACGTGACACTCCGATCCTCATATACTATCCTATTACCGGAACGTGGCACCCGATCCATATTCTATCCTGGTGTCGGAACGTGACACTCCGATCCTCATATACTATCCTTGTACCGGAACGTGGCACCCGATCCCCTAATCTCACTACTTTCATTCATCAAGCCTTCTTTTATACCAAGGCATCATCATTAACAAAGTAGATTAGGGTTTCTTTTCAAGATTTGGGATTCAATAGCTTCATCATGCTCATTTATTCATAATTACATAATCACATCATTCATGCAAGCATACAATTAAGCATATAGAAGGGTTTACAATACTACTAACACATATCATTCACTATTAAGAGTTTACTACGAATAGCATGAAAACCATAACCTACCTCCACCGAAGAGTTGAATCAAGCAAGAATTTTCCCAAAGCTTTGTTTCTCCGTTCTAGTTTGATTCTCTCTCTCTCTTGTTCTTTCTATTTTCTTTATTCAAACCCTCTTTCTTTTACCCTAATTAGTAAATAATTAAGAATAAAAGATGGCAATAATACCCCACTAATTAACTTAGGGTTACCTCTTTTAACCCCTCAAGAACTTTAGTTATTAATATAACCCCACCAAATCTATAATTAAGGAAAGAATAGTCCAAAAACGTCCCTTAAAACTTCACCAGAAATCCGACTCTGCCTGGGATTTGCGCAACCTGTGACGGGCTGTCGTGCCTGTGACGGTCCGTCCTGCAGGTCGTCACAAAGTTCAGAGAATGGATTTTTACTGAAGTCTCCGTGACGGTCCGTCACGCCCATGACGGATCGTCGTTTGGTCCATCGCCTCAGCCTGTTTTTCCAGAATTGAAGTTTGTTACTCAAAACGACTAAACAGGTCGTTACAATAGATACCAATTTACCAATCGTTCGTCCCTGAACGATCAAAAGAAGGAAAACAAGGGCGAAAAGGAGTACCTGAATCTGTAAACAGATGTGGGTATTTTTCTCGCATATCCGCCTCCTTCTCCCAAGTGGCTTCTTTAACGGGTCGATTCTTCCATTGCACCTTGATTGATGCAATCTCTCTTGACCTCAACTTGCGAACTTCTCTATCTAAAATAGCAACAGGATCCTCCTCATAAGACAAGTTCTCATCAAGCAAAACTGAATCCCAACGGATGATGTAGTTTCCATCCCCATGGTATCTTTTCAACATAGACACTTGGAATACCGGATGCACTCCGGACAGCCCTGGAGGCAAGGCTAACTCATAAGCCACCTCTCCTACTCGCTTAAGTACTTCAAATGGTCCAATGTACCTCGGACTTAGTTTACCCTTTTTTCCAAACCGCATCACCCCTTTCATGGGTGAAACTTTCAACAAGACTTGTTCACCCTCCATGAACTATAAGTCTCTAACCTTTCTATCTGCATATTCTTTTTGTCTACTTTGCGCCGCTAGAAGCTTTTCTTGAATCGACTTCACTTTTTCCATCGAATCCCTCAAGAGATCAGTGCCCCAAGGTCTAACCTCAAATGCATCAAACCAACAAATGGGAGACCTACATCTCCTACCATATAATGCTTCAAATGGAGCCATATCAATGCTTGAGTGATAGCTATTATTGTATGAAAACTCCGCTAAGGGTAAGAAGCTATCCCAATGACCACCAAACTCTATCACACATGCACGAAGCATATCCTCCAACACTTGAATCGTTCGCTCAGACTGACCATCGGTCTGGGGATGGAACGCAGTACTAAGGTCCAACCTAGTACCCAATTCTGCATGCAATGTTTTCCAAAACATAGAAGTAAACTGCGTACCTCTATCTGATATGATGGATAATGGAAACCCATGCAATCGCACCACTTCCGAGATGTAAAGTTTGGCTAACTTTTCTGCATTGTAAGTCACCTTTACCGGAATGAAATGAGCAGATTTAGTTAACCTATCAACAATCACCAAAATGGAGTCATACTTACCCATTGTCTTCGGAAGACCAACCACAAAATCCATTGCAATTCTTTCCCACATCCATTCCGGAATGGGCATTCTCTGAAGTGTTCCTCCGGGCTTTTGGTGTTCATACTTTACTTGTTGACAGTTTAGACATTTGGCAATAAAATCCACAATGTCACGCTTCATTCTACTCCACCAAATGTGTTGCTTTAGGTCACGATACATCTTGGCTGCGCCCGGATGTATAGAATACCTTGAATTATGAGCCTCTATCAAAATAGTGTTGATCAAATCATCGACGCGGGGTACACATACCCTTCCCTTGATTCTCAAAACACCTTCCTCATCGATTTGTGCTTACTTAGCCTCCCCTCGCAATACTTTATCTTGGATTCACCTTAGTTTCTCATCATCAAACTGTTTTCCCTTAATTTTGTCAAGAAAAGAAGATCTTGACTCCACACTAGCCAACAATCCTCCCTTCTCATTTACTTCTAATCTCACCAAGTCATTAGCTAGAGTCTGAACCTCTCTAGCCAATGGGTGTCTAGAATCTTGCAAGTGAGCTAGACTCCCCATGCTTCCCGCCTTCCTACTTAAAGCATCCGCTACAACATTCGCCTTCCCCGGATGATACAAGATAGTGATATCGTAGTCCTTTAGTAACTCCATCCATCTCCTCTGCCTTAAGTTCAAATCTTTCTGAGTAATGACATACTGTAGGCTATGATTATTCGTATAGATCTCACACTTAACCCCATATAAATAGTGTCTCCATTGTTTTAATGAAAACACTACCGCAGCCAATTCCAAATCGTTCATGCACCTTTAATTGCCTTGAAGCATAAGCAATCACACTCTTCTCTTGCATTAGTACTGCACCAAAACTAGAATAGGATGCATCACAATAAACAATGAAGTTCTTACCCTCTACTGGTAAGGTAAGGATAGGTGCGGTAGTCAACAAAGTCTTGAGCTTCTGAAAGATTTCCTCACATTTATCCGACCATACAAATGGGACATTCTGCTTAGTCAAGTTCGTCAATTGGGAGGCGATAGAAGAGAATCCCTTGACGAATCGGCGGTAGTAGCTAGCTAACCCAACAAAGCTCCTTATTTTTGACACATTAGTAGGTCTTACCCAATTCTTCACTGTCTCAATATTAGAAGGATCCACCATCACTCCATCCTTAGAAACCACGTGTCCCAAGAAGGACACTGCATCTAGCCAAAACTCACACTTAGAGAACTTGGCATAAAGCTTTTTCTCCCTTAGCATTTCCAATACCATTCTCAAATGCTCTTCATGTTCCTTCTTGCTCTTTGAGCATACCAATATATCATCAATAAATACGATTACGAAGATGTCCAAATATGGCTTCAAAATCCCGTTCATCAAGCTCATGAACGCAGCAGGGGCATTCGTAAGACCAAAGGACATCACTACAAATTCCTAATGCCCATACCTCGTTCGAAAAGCAGTCTTTGGCACATCCGTTGCCCATATTTTCAATTGATGATAACTGGATCTCAAGTCAATCTTAGAGAATACACAAGCACCTTTTAACTGATCGAACAAGTCATCAATGCGGGGAAGAGGATACTTGTTCTTTATGGTTACCTTGTTTAGTTGTCTGTAGTCTATACACATTCGAAAACTCCCATCCTTCTTCTTTACAAACAAAACCGGAGCACCCCAAGGGGATGCACTTGGTCTAATGAAGCCTTTGTTCAATATTTCTTGAAGTTATGCCTTTAACTCTCTTAACTCCGCGGGAGCCATTCTATAAGGGGGTATAGAAATGGGGCGAGTACCGGGTTCAAGATCAATACAGAAGTCAATATCCCTATCCGGTGGCATACCAGGAAGATCTGCAGGGAACACATCCAGAAACTCACGAACTACTGAAACCGACTCAATCGAAGGTACTTGGGTAGTGTCATCCTTGAGATGTGCCAAGAAAGCTAAACACCCTTTACTAATCATTTTCTTAGCACGAAGAAAGGAGATGATGCGGACCGGATTGGAAGTGTAGTCACCCTCCCACACTAACGGGTCTATCCCAGGCTTGGCTAACGTCACCGTTTTAGCATTACAATCCAAGATTGCAAATTGGAGAGAAAACCAAGTCATACCCAGAATCACATCAAAATCATCCATTTCTAAGATAACCAAATCTACATAAGTGTTGCTCCCCACAAAGTTTACCAAACAAGACCTATATACCTTTTCAACTACCAGAGACTCACCCACCGGAGTAGAGACACGAATAGGCATATCAAGTAATTCACAATATAAATTTAGACCATTAGCAAATGAGGAAGATACATAAGAAAATGTGGATCCAGGATCAAACAATACAGAAGCCATGCAATCACAAACCAAAAGATTACCTATGATGACAGCATCAGATGCCTCCGCTTCAGACCGCCCAGGGAAAGCGTAACAATGGGCCCTATCGTTCATTTGTCCGTTGCCCCTACCTTGTGGTGATGTAGTAGCTCCAGTTTGCCTATCACCTCGGCCGTTTTGGTGACAACCATTTCCTCGACCACCACGTCCTCCAGAATAACGGTCTCTGCCATGACCACCTCTACCTCTAACATTTGGAGGTCTGTAACTCTGTTTTGGACAATATCTCTTAATATGTCCAATCTCCCCACATCCATAGGTATCTCTGGGTTCATGCATAGGTCTCTCAGAGAAGTGTTGACCGGTTGGAGGTGGACCCCCAACTACAGTCTGTAGTGAAGACTGAATGGGTCAAACTACGTAACTTCCTGAACCCTGTCCTTTAGTGTAAGAACCACTAAACTCACCTCCCTTTCGAAACCTTTTTGATGTCGATGTTGTGGTGAAGTCGTCTGGCTTCACTCCTTCCACTTCTATCACAAAGTCTACCACTTCTTGGAAGGATTTTGCCGCTGCCGCTATCTGTAAGGCCGAAATCCGCAATTCTGACCTCAACCCCTTCTCAAACCGGCGAATCCTCTTTTGAGGACTGAAACAGAGTTGAGTGGCATATCTGGATAGTGCACAAAACATAGCCTCATAAGAATTAACCGACATCCTACCTTGCTCTAGGCTTAAGAACTCATCCCTTTTCCTATCCCTCAAAGTCCGGGGGATATACTTCTCCATAAAAAAACTAGAGAATGAGGCGCAAGTCATAGGTGGTGCCTCTACTGGTTGAAACTCGATATGTGACCGCCACCACATTTTGGCGTTCCCTTGAAACTGATAAGTCACAAACTCTACACCAAACCGTTCTACTAGACCCATCTTGTGTAGTAGCTCGTGACAGTCAACTAGAAAATCATAAGCATCCTCCGATTCAGCACCCTTGAATACCGGAGGTTTCAATTTAAAGAACTTACTGAAAAGTTCATGCTGATCATTTGTCATTATAGGCCCAGTAGTCAGACGTGGAAATGTGCCTATGTCCAATGGAACATCCATGCGGGCAGCCATAGTAGCTGCATGTTGTACTTCTGAAACCGGAGGTGTTGGCGCAGAAACCACTGGAGGTGCCTGACCTTGATCAGATAACCCGCTAAGATAAGCCAGAACCTGATTGATCATCTCTGGGGTAGGTTGGGGTGGCATTTCCTCATTTTGCACTTGTTCAATTTCCCCATCCTCCCCTTCTTTTATTACTTCCTCAGTCGGTGGAGGAGTCACTGCCCTAGTATCAGATGGGCTAGGTGTTCGTCCTCTTCCCCTAGAGGACGCCCTCCCACGACTTCTTCCACGGCCCCTCCCCGCTATTCTTCCTCGAGCCACAGCCCCAATGGCTGGCTCAGTTGTTTCTTGTCTGGCCGGTGTCGGTGTTGATGTAGTCGTTGCTCTAGTTCTAACCATCTGCGAAAGAGAGTGAAGATGGTCAGATACCAATTGGTATCGCCTAGATACCAATTGGACTCAAGTAGTAGCACGAAAGAAAGAATGAAAGAGTGAAATTTTCCTAAAGTCTTATAGCCTCTCAAGGAAAAGTAAAGGCGTCCCCCTACAGTTTCATAAGACTCTACTAGACCTGTTCTTGTGTGATGAGACCAACGAACCTAATGCTCTGATACCAAGTTTGTCACGACCCAAATCCGGGCCGCGACTGGCACCCACACTTACCCTCCTATGTGAGCGAACCAACCAATCTAAACCTTAACATTTCAATATAATATAAACAGAAAGTAATGCGGAAGACTTAAACTCATAAGTAAAATCAATAATCAACTTCTATAACTCAAAAACTTATCATTATCCCCAGAATCTGGAAGTCATCATCACAAGAACATCTATAATCAAATTACTAAACTAAGAGTATTCTAAGAAGCTAAAAATACATAAGAAGCTAGTCCATGCTGGAAGTTCAAGGCATCATGACTTGAAGAAGAAGATGCAGTCCAAGCTAGAAGCGTTAGCCCACCCTTAATTTCTGATGTAGTAAGATTGGCTTGAAATACTGTTGAGTCGAAGATGACGGCATGTTTGCTACACTCCACAAATAAATAAGAAGAAAACAATAAAAGTAGGGGTCAGTACAAAACACGGGTACTGAGTAGATATCATCGGTCAACTCAAAATAGAGAACAGTATATATCAAGTAATATCAAAAATCAACTATAAAACTCAACATGTAGTAACAACAAGTACTATAATCATCAATAAGTACCATCAAGTTCATCCATCAGGGCTCAAGCCTCAATACCATACTCGTTTGGGAATTAAGTTTATTAGATTGAGTATATTAATATCTTTCAAGATGCTTTATCTTTATTCCCCTCGTGTCGGTACGTGACACTCCGATCCTCATATACTATCCTTGTACCGGAACGTGGCACCCGATCCATGTTCTATCCTGGTGTCGGAACGTGACACTCCGATCCTCATATTCTATCCTGGTACCGGAACGTGGCACCCGATCCATATTCTATTCTGGTGTCGGAACGTGACACTCCGATCCTCATATACTATCCTGGTACAGGAACGTGGCACCCGATCCATATTCTATCCTGGTGTCGGAACGTGACACTCCGATCCTCATATACTATCCTTGTACCGGAACGTGGCACCCGATCCCCTAATCTCACTACTTTCATTCATCAAGCCTTCTTTTATACCAAGGCATCATCATTAACAAAGTAGATTAGGGTTTCTTTTCAAGATTTGGGATTCAATAGCTTCATCATGCTCATTTATTCATAATTACATAATCACATCACTCATGCAAGCATACAATTAAGCATATAGAAGGGTTTACAATACTACTAACACATATCATTCACTATTAAGAGTTTACTACGAATAGCATGAAAACCATAACCTACCTCCACCGAAGAGTTTAATCAAGCAAGAATTTTCCCAAAGCTTCGTTTCTCCCTTCTCGTTCGATTCTCTCTCTCTCTTGTTCTTTCTATTTTCTTTATTCAAACCCTCTTTCTTTTACCCTAATTAGTATATAATTAAGAATAAAAGATGGCAATAATACCCCACTAATTAACTTAGGGTTACCTCTTTTAACCCCTCAAGAATTTTAGTTATTAATATAACCCCACGAAATCTATAATTAAGGAAAGAATAGTCCAAAAACGTCCCTTAAAACTTCACCAGAAGTCCGACTCTGCCTGGGATTTGCGCAACCTTTGACGGGCAGTCGTGTCTGCGACGGTCCGTCCTGCAGGTCGTCGCAAGAGTCAGAGACTCAATTTCCACTGAACAATCTATGACGGTCCGTCCTGCAGGTCGTCGCAAAGTTTAGAGAATGGATTTTCACCGAAGTCTCCGTGACGGTCCGTCACGCCGGTGACGGTTTGTCCTGCCATTCCATCACGAAATTCAGAGAGTCAATTTTCAGTACCCAATTTCAGATTTTCTAAGTGTTTTGAAACGAGACCCTGTGACGGTCCGTCGTGCCCATGACGGATCGTCGTTTGGTCCGTCGCCTCAGCCTGTTTTTCCAGAATTGAAGTTTGTTGCTCAAAACGTCTAAACAGGTCGTTACAATCGCACAATTAATTTTTCCTCATTTTTCCTTAAACTTGACATACAGATTGTGGGTTTGAATACAACTCCTCTCATTTCTATTTTTATACATCTTTTTCAAGCTAAGACCATAGTTCGAATCCCCTTAATCACATTCCTTTTTACTTCTTTATTTTCATGAATTTTAACATGGTGATGTCACATGTTTAATCCCCCAATGGTCCCACATAATTTAATTCGTTTTTTGATCGCATTAAAACTCCCCTAGGTTGGCCGAAACTCATTAACAAAATGCTGGAAATTTTTGCAGCCTGTTTTCTCACTTCATGAACATTCAATGTTTAGACGTTTGAAGTAGTTTTTATTGAGTTCTTTAGGTTCATTTTAGTATTTCATTTGGTAAAGAATTTCACTAGATAAACATCATTACATCACTTATGAACATCACGATTTACATTAACATGTGTATGAAATATAAAGAACTAACATCACATTTTAGAGCCTTTAACCGGAGGAACATAGTAACGATTCACATTATACACACATGCACATAGTTTCGGATTACGTAGGTGACCCATATTACGATTTAAAACACACATACATGAAAATATTCATCATTAAAATACAACACATGCCTAATATCTACCAGCAAATAAACCCAACCTATGAATCTTTTGGAGCTATTGAGAGGGACATGGAACAGCGAACAACCCTAGTTTTAGAAATAGATTCATCTAAACATTAGGGGTCTCTTGGGAAAGGGACAAGGAGATAAGAGAACCCATACCTTTTTGACGTTAATACCTCAACTTTATTCCAAAAAAGTTCTGTAAACACACATCTAACACTGCACTCGATGGAACACCTTCTCTTTGCCTACGTGATTTATTAAAGTTTGATTTTCTTATATTTTCGTGTGGGTTCTTCAAGTGTGAAGAACCTGAATGTCATTTGGCTGAGATAAACATGAATGGAAAAGAGAATGATCGTGAATGTTGAGGAGATGGACATGAGAGAGTTAGAGTTTTATTAGGCTTATGAGTCTAGTTTAGGACTTAGTCAAATATGGTTTTATTAAATGTAACAAATATGGTTCCCCTTTTATTTTAAATCAGACAATGAATAATAAATATTAATTATTTCCATTAATTTACATAATTGAACGAGAACAATTTAAATCATTTCTTCCACCTAGGTTTTGAATCCGGGTGGAGAAAAACCTCACTTGAAAAGACAATTTTTGGCCCTCTCTTCCCAAAATGCCCCTTCAACTTATTAATTAAATAAAAATTTATATATTTAGGGTAATTACGATTTTTGCCTTAGCATGGAAAAATACCATTTTGCCTCTAGACCCTCCAAACTTATGATTTCCCCTTTTTAATTCTGGTAAAGACTCATCTGAATAAATCTTTATATTCGGGAGCCCTAAATGGCTGGACCTAACCTTTCCTAGCTCAGCTAACTCCCCAAGTTAGTTAGCTTTGTATTCATAAGGGTTCAGAGGTCTGTTTTTACGTGCATCAATTCTTGTGAACTCTGTCTAATTATAGGCATTCTAGGCACATTAAGCATTATTTAGCAAAGCCATTTTAGGGTTGTTACATTTTCCCCCCTTATAAACATTCGTCCTCGAATGACACTACTCTCTATTTTCCGTAATGCAGTTAGATCATAATATAGTTACAATACAAAATCAAGCAATAGAAATAAAGAATGGAGAGAGAAGGAAACTTAGACATAGGAGTAGGAAGTCTAACCTCCAAAAGTGAAAAGATGGGGGTAGAGGGATCTCATAACGGACTCGGCCATCAACATAGCACCCTAAAAAATATTATTTCCTCACAAGCTCTTCACTACAGCAATCTCCTTATTCCTCAACCGTTTGACTTGTCTGACTAAAATCTCAACAGGTACCTACTTATATGATAAATTTTGATCAACCTCCAAACCTTCAACCAGTAGAATCGAAGGTGGATCACCTAGGAACTTCTTTAACATGGAGACATGAAATACTGGATCAACAGAAGCTACTTCTGCAGGCATACAAACTCATAGGCCACTTCTCCCACACTCTCTAAGATCTCATATGGCCCAACATACCTCGGACTCAATTTCCCCTTGATAGATGATATATTAAAGTAGACCTGGTCACTAAGATAAAACTGTAAGGGTTGTTTTCTATTTTTCAAATAAGGCTTCTGCAAATATAAAAAATAGCCAACCAATTCCTAATCACCCTGATCTTTCTAAGGCCTTATGAATGATCTCTGTACTCAAAATTTATAACTCTCAAACCTTGAACCACCCAACTTGATAACTAAATCCCCTACCATACAGTACCTCATATGGTGACATCTCAATGCTGGAGTGATAGCTATTATTATACAAGAACTCACTCAAATACAGCTGGTCGTCCCAACTACCCTTGAAGTCAATCACAGACTCCCTCAACATGTCCTCCAATGTCTAAATGGTGCGCTATGCCTGCCCATTTGGTTGAGGATGAAAGGTACTACTATGATTCACCTGTGTGTCTAAGCTCATCAGGAAGGATCTGTTAAAATGTGAAATAAACTGAGCTTCTCTATCCTAAATGATAGAGAAGGAATTCCATGTCATTTCAGAATAACATTATTCTAGAGTCTCACATAATCCTCGTCTCTGTAGGAAGACATCACAGATATAAAGTGGGAAGACTTAGTCATCCTATCCACAATAATCCATATGGAGTCATGTTATCTCCTAGTCTTCCGAAGACCAACCACGAAGTCCATATTAATGTCCTCCTATTTCAATGTCAAAACCTTAATAATCTTAGTAAGACCGTCAGGCATAAGATGTTTTGCCTTAAGTTGTTGACAATTAGGACACTTTGCCACATAATCTACAATATCCTTCTTTAATCCATCCCACCAATAGATCTGTTTAGGATCATGATACATCTTTGTGGAACCTGTATATATAGATCATCTTTGTCCATGGGTCTCTACAATGATCCTTGTCCTCAAATAATCCACATCCGGTAAGCACAACCTGTCGTGGTACCTAAGTATGTCGTCTTCTCCCAAAGCAAAAGAATCATTCATCTTAACCAACAGTGAGTCTTTCATCTTCATCAATACTGGATCAAGATGCTGACCCTCCTTGACTTCAACTACTAAGGATGATTCAGAAATAGGAAAATTGAAACACCCCCATAAGTAGAATAACTAACCGCACACCCAGTCTGGCCAGTATATGTATATCTTTCACCAACTCCTTCTTCCATCCTCAACGTGGGTTGTACTTCCCATAATCATACTCAAAGAATCATCTACAACATTGACTTTACAGGATGGTAGTAAATTTTTCATGTTATAGTCCTTCAAATTCTCAACAATCTCCGATGACGTTTTTTCGACTCTCTCTGTGTGAACATGTATTGCAGACTCTTGTGGTCTGTGAACACATCCACAAGCCCTCCATACAAGTAGTGCCTCGCTAATTCCTGTTCAAACACCACACCTGCCAACTCCAGGTCATGAGTGTGATAATTCTTTTAATGAACCTAGAGTTGTCTAGACACATAAGCTATAACCATATAACCTGCGTAAGAACATAACCCAAACCAATAGTAGATGAACCACAATAGAAAATGTTTGTCTCACAACACTTAGGCGAAGTAAGTACCGGTGTTGAAGTGAGTCTATCCTTAATACTTGGACTTATTCTTAGTCAAAGCTATTAACGAAGAAGCAATGGAGGAAAAATGCTTCAAGAACATGTGATAATAAAAAACAAATCTCAAACATCTATGAATGTTTGTGGGACTAAATGGTTTTTTCCAGTTCTTAACAACTTTAGTCTTCCTTGGATCTACCTCCACATCTTTGTCGAACATAACATGACCTTGGAAGGTCATTTATCTTAGGCAGAATTTATACTTGCTTAATTTGGCATACATCTAATGTTATCTAAGGACCTGCAAGGTTAGTTTAAAATGGTGTTCATGATCTTCCTTGATATTACAGTAGATGGGAATGTCATTGATGAATACTATTATGAAATAGTTAAGGTATTCACGGAAGACATTAATAATGAGATCCATAAAAACAGTAGGTGCATTGGTGAGACCAAATGATATAACTAGAAACTCATAATGATTGTAACGTGTACGAAAGATTTGTCTTTGGGATACCTACATTAGCTAAATGTGGAGTCTGATCTATACACCCCATCGAAAGGACCCAATATACCTTGTCAAAGGTATAAAGTCATGTTGACATGATTGCTAAAGTGATTGGCCACAGAGGGGAATTACATGCAACTTGACTAGTAGTTCTGGGACTAATTGGGAAGGCTAAACCCTAGTCCAACTCCGTATTATGATACTCACATTGATTTATTTAGTTAACTGATTATGTCAAATTTCTTGTATTTACTAGATTACTCAAAACATAAAATGCAAACTGATAAAGCAATATTTTATCTAATAACAATGCAGTAAAACATAGGCATGTATTACTCAAGAGATTAAATATCTGACCTAACATGTGTAATTCAAGAACTAAAGAAATACAAAGGTAGAGTTCTGAAATTCATGTGATAAACATAATAATAAATTTACAATCTAATTTGGAACACATATTTAGTAAATTAATGAAGTTCTATCAATGTTCTAGAAACCATAGGTTTAATCATGATAAGAGAACCAAAAATTGACTGAAAACTAGGAACCAATGGGTGAAAGGAACCCACTACTGAAATTCCACATACCTGATGATGAAATTCAAGGAGAAACACATAGATTTTGGGGCTGGAACTACTAGAAACTTGTTGCGTTCATGAACTAGGAGTCTTGACCTTTTTCTCATTTCTTGTTTCTAATTTTCTATGTTTTTATTAATGAATTAATCGAGGTAAGTTTTAGTTATTTTTTTCTTGTCTTAAACAACCTAAAATCTTATGATTTATAGTCAAAATGACGTATCTTAGTGTTTAACAAAGTGGTAAATGGCCTAAAGACACCTGAGTTCATTTATGTCACACGAAATGACGACCTGAACTGACGGGTTGTTCTTCAGTTGATTGTTCGTAGCTGGTTCCGTAGGTTCGGTCTGCTTGACAAACCATTACTAAAACGGGCATAACTTTTTACTCGAAGGTCTAATTTTAACAAGGTCGGTGGATATGGAAAACTAATTCAATTATTTATCTTTTGGTATGTCATAGGAAACCTAATTCATTGTGTACTAAAAGTTTTGATCATTTAAAGTTGACTGACTGTATTTCCCCCCCTAATTGTCTGTTAATTTCCACCGACCGTAAATAAAACGACAGTCCATTCTTGTGAATCAGGGTTCTTGTTAGGGAAAGGGTAAATGGGGTGTTGATCGATAGACGTAGACTACTGACTGTAGGTCGTTCTATTGTTTGACACATAGTCAAATTTTCCTAGACTGAGATTTTGGGAATTTCTGACTCTATTGACGGATGTGCAGGATGGACTATTGGTCAAACTACAGTCCACCGATGGACACCATCTGTTTAACCTGTAGATTTTTAAAAATAATATTTTTTAGTCTATTTTGGATATGGTGTATTATAATCATCAACGTGAACATCAACATCAACGTGAATGTAAATGTAAATGTGAATGTGCACGTGAACGAAAACGTAAATATTACCATCAATTTTAATGTCAATGTAAACATCTATGTGAATATCAACATGAATGTCAACGTGAACCTCAATGTAAACATCAACATAAATGTCAGAATGAATGTTAACGTTAATGTCAACATGAACATGAATGTCAATGTGAACATGAACGTCAATGTGAAGGTTAATGTGAATGTCAACGTCAACATTAATGTAAACTTCAATGTTAACGTGAACGTAAACATCTAAGTGAAGGTTTATGCTTACGTACACATAAATGTCAGCTTGAACGTAAACGTAAACGGTAATGTGAACGTCAACATAAACATCACTGCAGATGTCAAAGTGAATGTAAATGGCAATATGTACATCCATGTAAACATGGACCTGAACCTCACCATGGACATCAATGTAAATGTCAATATGAACATCAACGTCAATATGAATGTTAACGCGAATTTAGACATCAACGTAGACATGAATATCAATCTCTGTAAACATCAACATAAATAGAAACGTCAACATCAATATAAAGGTCACTCAATGTGAACATCAACATCAACATAAACCTAACATCCTGGTAAAACAAAATGTGATTGACAATATAAATTTAATCATCAACGTAAATATCAATGTCAACATGAACATCAATTTCCAGGTGAATGTTAATGTAAATGTGAATATAAACGTCAATTTAACCGTGAGCATCAATGTGAATGTCAATGTGAACGTTACCATCAAGGTCAATGTAAACGTTAGCGTTAGTATGAATGTCAATATCAATATAAACATCAACATAAACATCAAGTTTAAAGTTTGCGTGAACGTCCACATAAACATCTAAGTAAATGAAAACATCAATATAAAGGTTAACGGCAATGTCAACATCATTGTAAACATCAACATAAACGTGGATGTCAACATAAATATCAATGTAGTGTCAATGTGAATATCAATGTCAACATCAACATCAACACGAATATCATCATTAATGTCATTGTCAATGTAAACGTCAATGTGAACATCAATGTGAGATCAACGACAATGGCAACATGAACGTATATGTTAATGCCAACATCAATGTGACCGTAAACGTCAATTTCTATGTGAACATCAATGTAAATTTCAAAATAAACATCAACATAAATATGATAGTCAACATAAACGTAAAAGTTATAGTCAACATAAAATATAACTTTCAAGAAAATGTAATCGTGTACTGAAGAGTCTTTTATGTTTTAAGAATTGGTATTGGGGTACATAGGCATTCCAATGCCCAATATTGAGTAATATTGGGTATATAAGAGAATATTCGCTTAAGGGTGTTAGCAATTTTTTATGTACTAAGATATACTTTGATGTTCAAATGCCCCAATTAAAGCTTGTTTAGGGAATGTACCTGCAATGAACACCCTAAGCTAATAAAATTTTTATTCTTTAGATTACACAAATTTAAGTACGGGGAATCAAAGTGTCAAGCCTAGGTACCATAGCACATTATCATTCAAAATCATCATGTAGAGTAAGTAGTGCTCAAGTATATAGTGAAGATCGCTGGGAAAACAAAAATGGGAAGCAACACATGTACAAAAATATGTTCTAACCAACCAAGTCACAAGCGCAACCGAATTTTGTTAGGGCGGTTAGGTGAAGGCGTACATATGGGGTCAAGCCATATGGGGATGAGCTTCCTAATCAACTCTCATATCTAACTAACTTACTTAATTAGATAACAAAGAAATAACCGAAATTAACTAACTAGTTCACCTAACAACCTAACACCTAACCAGGTCACACAAGCCTAGTAACTAACACAAGAAACATCTGAGTACCTAACCTAGGATGGTCTAAAAGGGTTTGTTATGGTCCTAACGACTTAGGGGTAGTTTATTAATTACCCTAGGTAACTTACTAATTAAATTATAATCCTTAAGCAAATTTACATAATTTGGCTAAGTAAAATGTTATTCAATTTTTAGTCAAGTTAGTTGTCGCATTTTCGTAATTAGCTAATTAATTTATTTAATTAGCTTAACTTGGTAATTATATGTTCCTGAGACCTAGAATCATGTTATTCTAGTAGAAACGCATACCTTAAAACAGTGAATAAAACACAAGAAAAATAGAAAATACTCTCGAGTTCTCTTAGGCAATTTCAAGGCTATTCTTAAAGATTTTTCGTGCAAATTTCAAGGTGATATTCTTAAATTAAATTCTACTGTAATTTATGAGTTTTCTCTCTTAGATTCCTTTATCCAAGAGGCTTTTCAACGTGTTATTAATTAAAGAATATCGAAACTATGATTGTTCCCAGTGACATTGTTGAACGTCCATCTCCCTAGTTATCCTTGTTTTTAATTCTAATAGTATGTATATGTGATCTTGAACATGTTTTTGGTATGTGGTGCCAACTGATCATTATGTGTAGGTTTCTACTATTTAATAATGTCAGATGTGACATATAGGTTAGATCCATATAATAAATTCCAATTGTGTTTGAGAAGATGAAATCATTATAAGTTATTTATGAAATTCAATTTATTGTTGATAACAATGAAGATTACTAATTTCTATTTGTGTTTTTCAGTAATTATGTTTTTAAATGTTTTGAATGTAATGTTTCCTAGAAGAAATAAGAATGTGAATCAAAACTTGTTAATGAACCTTAAATGCCAAATTAACTTATTAGCTTAGCAAAACTAAGCACTAAATTGTTTTATAAGCTAATCAAATGCAAAAATTTTGCTGCTTATCATGATGATATGTCTATTGTACATAATTAAAGTTAATGTACTTTGTCAATGATATTCTCTTGACCATTGTTTAGTGAAAGTTTGGTTTATGGCATCAAATTAGCTAGCAAAACAATGTCCAATCATGTTACTTCAAAATCATGTGATGTCCTACCAATCTCTACATCAATAAACTCATAACATAGGGTATGAAAATCAATGGGAAAGGTCCCAACATACTCTATCCACATGAACATGAGCTTCTTCTATCAAAGATGATTGTAATTCTTACTTGAGTGAGTTGTGAAGCAACTACCCATACAATATCTTACACACCCACTTAAAAAATTCTATGGACTACCTAAGATAAAATTATTCTCACTTAATACATCGACATATAAATAATAAGGCATTCTCCTCCCAAAGGTTATCAAAAGACATACTTAAGTAAATCAAGAAGATAACGCCCATGATTGACCACTTCAACATTTCCTAAATAATCCTTAAAACTAGGTAAGGCTTAGAGAAGGTCAACATAATAAACATCCTTCCTAACTATAGTCATTCCTAAGACTTATTTAGGTAACATACGAAGGGACACTTCCTATGCCCCCTTCTCACCTTAACTAGACAACCCTTAACTAATTAAGGTAAGTACTTGTTTATTTATCATGCTTTATTAACTTAAGTCATTCATTCATTAGTTAATTTATGACTCATTAATCACATAAGAAGATTCATGTCATAGTCTTGGACAAGACCTAGGGACTCTTACTAACAAATTCAAAGACTATCGTGCAATGTCTAGATAGTGCCCATACCACTACCAATGTAAGAACCCCAAAATGATTTAGGGTGTCTACACACTAACTTGTGCCTATAAGCTTGTTAAGATATTATAAAGTGTTATAAATCACGCTTGGGTGATTTGACATCATTTGAATGTCAAATGTCAACAGATGACCGAGATGTTTGATGACTAGCAATCTAAGGGGCCTGATGTGTGCTTATGTGCTTATGTGTGTTTCATGAGCTTATGTGTTCCTTATATGATAAAAAATGATTCCGTAAGTAGTATGATGTGTTCATGATGTTTAGAGGTAAAAATTTCCAAGAATGTCCAAGACATGCGAAAGATAGACCTTGAGACATGCATGTGTGTATCTTGATGGTGCCTCACATAGTTGGACGTGTTGCGTGTAATTTATTTGGGTGAAACTGATACAAAAGGTCCTTTACATGTAAATTTTAATATTTACATTTTAAACGTATGGGTATGACTCCCTAAGGAAGCAAGAGTCCTTACACAAAGGCCTAATTGTTGTCGATACACTACCTTTGTAGTAGCAATCGACGAGTTCAATTGATGCCTTGTCAGTCCATCGATGCCCCATCGATTTGGAGCGTAGGTTGAAAATTAACTTCAGGATCTTAAGACACCATCCTTCATAGCCGAATCATTCACTGGAACTTGATCATTTGTAGTAGCTTGCACATATGAAGGAACTTGATTGACTTGAGGAGTAGCCCCACATTCTCAATCTCTTCTTCTACTCTTCTCGCGGTTGTCATTCTTGTGTTCATCGCCTATAACCACAAGTCAACATCAACATAAATGTGAATGTCAATATCAACGTCATCATCGACATAAATGTTAATGTGAAGGTCACCTTAAATGTCAACATTAACATTGATGTGAACGTAAACGTCAGTGTCAACGTCAATGTAAACTTCAATGTGAATGTTAATATGAACTTTCATGTCGACATTATTGTCAACGCAACATCATTGTATGGATGAACGTTAACATAAATGCGTTGGCTAATGTGAATGTGATTGTTGAACGTCAACATCAATGTAAACATCAATATGACCTAAATGTGAACTTCGTCATGAATGTCAATCGGAACATTACCGTCATCATCAACGTGAACATCAACATCATTGTTAACATCAACATCAACGCCCACATCAATGTCAACATTAACATCAATATCAGCGTCGATAAACAAGTCAATGCTAACATGAACGTCAACGACAACGTCGTCATTAACATAAACATTAACATTTTAGTAAATCCGAACATGATTGTCAACATAAACATAAACGTCAATGTAAATAGGAACATTAACATAAACTTTATCATCAATTTAAAGGTGAACGTGATTTTCAATGTAAACATAAACGTAAACTTGCACATCAATGTAAATGTCCATTAATATTCATGAAAACATCAATGTTAGTGTGAACGTCAACATCAACATCAATATAAATGTAAGCATAAACGTAAACATAAAAATCAACATAAACATTAACAACATGAACGTCAATGTTTACGTCAGCGTGAACGTGAATATGAACAGCAATGTCAACATCTACACAATGAAAATGTCAACATAAATGTGACCGTCCATCTCAACATCAATGTAAACATTAACATAAATGTGAACGTCAACATAAACGTATATGTCAGCTTTTATGTAAACGGCAATGTCAATGTTAACGTCAATGTGAAAGTTAATGTGAACATCATTGTCAATGTGAACGTCAATATGAACATCAAAGTGAAAACAATGTCAATGGCAATGTCATCATGAATGTCAACATTAACATCTATGTGAATGTCAATGTTAATGTAAACTTGCACATCAATGTAAATGTGTACGTCAACGTAAACGTAAAATTTAATGCCAATGTAAACAAACATAAACATAAATGTCAACATCAACACAAATGTCAATGACTACGTCAACATCAAAGTCTATGTGAATGTGAATGTCAACATCAACATCAATATCAATTTCAACGTTAACTGCAACGTGTACAACAATGTAAATGTCAATATCAACTTCAATGCAAATGTCAACATCAATATCAACTTGATCGTCAAAGGAAATATCAATGTAGACATCAACGTGTATGTCAAGGTGAATGTGCACATCAACGTGAACAAAAAAAGTCAATGTCATCATCGATATAAATGTCAATATCAACATGACTATCAACATAAACATTATCATCCACGTAAATGTCAACATGTAGGTAAGTGTAAATATTCTCTTTTGACGTTCACATTGACATTAATATTAATTATGACATTGACATTAATGTTGAAATTGACGGTTAGATTCACATTGACGTTCACTTTAACGATCATGTTCACATTCTCGGGGATGTTCCTGTTCATGTTGATGTTTACATAGAGTTCATATTGACATTCGTGTAGACGTTCACGTAGACTTTAAAGTTCATGTTCACATACGTTTCAATTGACGTTAACGTTCACACTTATGTTTGTGCTGATAATTACATTTATGTTGATGCTGATGTTGATATTAACATTCACTTTGACATATGTATTTACGTTGACATTGACGTTTATATAGATGTTTATGTTTATAAGACGCTGACGTTGACTCTCATGTTGACGTTCACAATAACAATCACGTTAACATTCATATTGATATTCAGATTGACATTTACTTTCGCATTGACATTAACTTTTATGTTGATGTTTACATTGGATGTTGATATTTACATTCACATTTACATTGATGTTGATATTTATGTTAACGTTTATGTTGACATTAATATTAACACTACCTGTAAGGTTGACGGTCATGTTACGCTCACGTTGACGTTTATATATATGATCACATTTATGTTGATGTTAACTTTAAAGTTTACATTCAGGTTAATGTTAATGTTCATATTGACTTTAATATTGACGTTGACGCTTATGTAGACTTTGATGCTAATATTTACATTTACCTTTACATATACGTTTACATTCACACTTATGTCAACATTGACGTTCATATTAATATTGATATTGACGTTGACGTTTATGGTGATATTGCGATTAAAGTTCACGTTGACATTCATATTGATGTTCATATTAACATTCATGTTGATATTCATGTTCACATTCATATTGACGTTCATTTTTATGTTCACTTTACGTTTATGTTAACGATCACATTGACATTTACTAACACAATGACATTTATGTGGAAGCTAATCTTGTTGTTGAAGTCCATGCTGATATTGATGTTTATTTTGATGCTAACATTGACATTAACGTTCACATTTACGTTGACTATGATCTTGGTCTTAATGTTGACGTTTATGTTAGCATTTACATTTACATTAACGTTCATGTTGACCTTCACGTGGACATTCACGTTCACGTTGATTTTTAAATTGACTTTCATGTTTACATTAATATTGAGTTCACGTTCATGTTGATATTGACATTTACTTTGGCGTTCATGTTTAGGTCATTGTTCACATGGACATTCACATTCACTGTTACGTTTGTGCTGACATATATGTTTACATTGATGCTAACATTGACATTAACTATCACTTTGACATCCATGTTAACATTGACATTGACGTTGACATTGAAATTAACATTTATGAGATATTTATTTTGACTTTCACGATGATGTTCACGTTGACAATGTTGACATTGACATTCACGTTCACGTTTATATTGAAGTTGACATTGACGTTGATTTTGACTTTGATGTTGATGTTGATGTTGAAATTAATGTTCACATTGACCATTATGTTGATGTTAACTTTTACGTTGACATTTAAATTGACATTCATGTTTACGTTAATATTTATGCTGACGATCACGTTCATGGTAAATTTAAAGTTGACCTTTACATTAGGTTCTTGTTGATATTCATGTGTATTTTCATATTTTCGTTGACGTAAACATTAAAGTTAACACTCAGGTTTATGTTGAGATTTACATTGACGTTAATATTGATGTGGACTTTCTTGTTGACGTTAACTTTTACATTCACATTGACATTCATGTTGACGTTCACATTGATGTTAACGTTGATGTTTATGTTGACTTTGATGTTGATGTTGACATTTATATTAAAGTTCACGTTGACCATTACGTTGATGTTTAATATCATGTTCACATTTGCATTGACATTGAATATCACGTTCATGTTCGTGTTAATGCTTAGGTTGATGTTCACGTTCACGCTGATGTTCAGATTGACCTTTACGTTGTCATCCTTGTAAACGTTTGCATTTAAGTTGAGGTTAACTTACACATTAACATTTAGGTTTATGTTAATGTTCATATTGACATTAATATTGACGTTGACCCTAATGTTTATATTGACGTTAATACTAATGGTTACCTTTACATTTACGTATACGTTGATGTTCATATTTACATTGACGTTGATGTTCGTATTAACAACGAAATTGACATTGACGTTTATTTTGACATTAATAATAAAGTTCACAGTGACATCCACATTGACGTTTATATTAATGTTTATGTTAAGGTTCACGTTCACTTATATATTGAAATTGATGTTCACGTTGACTTTCATTTTTACATTCACGTTTATATAGATGTTGATGATCACTGTCATGTTTACCAACAAATTGAAGTTAATGAGAAGTTTTTGTTGATTTTGATGTTCACATTGACGTACACGTGAACACTTATTTTGTGCTAACATTTACATTTATTTTGATGTTGATATTGACATTAACATTCACTTTACATCCATGCTGATATTTACATTGACATTGATGTGAATGAGACCTTAACAATGACTTTCACATTGTCGTTCACATTAACATTCACATTGATATTGACATTCACGTTGATGTTGACATTCATGTTGGCTTTGAAGTTGACGTTGATATTGACGTTGACTTTGATGTTGATGTTGACATTGACATTATCGTTCAGGATAATCTTTGCATTGACGTTAACATTTACGTTTACATTTACGTTGACATTAACATTCACATTAACATTTATATTGACTTTCATGTTCACGCTGAATTTTAGGGTGATGTTCATGTTGGAGTTCATGGTGTACGTTCACGTTCACCTTGACGTAAATTTTAATGTTAACATTCAGATTTACGTTGACTTACACATTGACGTTAATCTTAATTTTGACGTTAACGTTTAAGTTGACTTTGATGGTTATGTTTATGTTGAAATTTACAAACACATTGATGTTCACATTTATATTATTTTTGATGTTCATATAAACATTGACATTGAGATTGATGTTTATGTTGACATTGACGTTAAAGTTCACATTGACGCATATTATTGTTCATTTTAATATTCACATTCACGTTCACATAGATGTTTATTTTCACGTGCGTTTATTTTTTTAGTTTGACCTTTACATTTATATTGATGGTCACTTTCACGTTTACCAATACGTTGACATTTACGTGAATGTTGATATTGATATTTACGTTCATGCTAATATTAATGTTTATACTGATGCTAACATTGTCACTAACTTTCACTTTGACGTTCACATAGACATTGATATTGATATTTTCATTGATGTTGATGTTTATATTGACATTAATGTTCATATTTCCGTTCATGTTAACATTCATCTTGACATTCACATGGACGTTCACATTCACGTTGATGTTTACATCAATGTTCATGTTGACATTGATATTGATGTTCACGTAGATATTCACAAACATGTTCACATTAACATTCATGTTTCACTTCATTGTTCACATTGACGTTCATGTTCACTCTTATGTTTGTACTATCATTTATATTTAAGTTGATTCTAAGTTTACGTTAACATTCACTTTGACGTCCACTTTGGTATTGACATATTTTTAGAAGAAATGTCCTCAGAAAAGATTAGTATATCATCAATATAAACAATTGAAATATGACTTATATGATTGAATTTAGAATTCATAATATTTTGAAATTCTGATTGGGCAATTTTTTGCCCAAAAGGCATGACATTCCATTGATATTGTCCAAAAAGAGACATTGAAAGTTGTTTTATATTTATCCTGTTCAGCAATTTGAATTTGCCAAAATCTCGATTTTAATCAAATTTACTTAAACATTTGCTTTAAGAGTTCATTTTAAAAGATCCCTTTTGTTAGGAGTCTGATAACGAATCTATTTTGAAACTGAGTTTAAAGGTTTGTAATTAATACCAAGTCTTGGGGAACCTCGTTCTTGTTCAGTTGCATTGTTAACATAAAATGCTGAACAACTCCATGGTGATTTTGAAGGATGAATAATTTTTTTACTCAAAAGTGTATGAATTTCATTCTTAAACATTTCCATTAATTCATGGTTCATCTGAATAAGCCTAGCTTTCGTAAGGATGGCTACATCAAAGTTAATGTTAATTCCAATGTCAACATCAACATAAACGTTAATAACATCATAAACATAAGTGTGATTGTGAAGATCAATGCGAACAACTTAAAAACTTGAACGTCAATGTGAATATGAACGTGAACATCGAAATGAATATCAATGTGAAAGACAATGTAAACATCAACGTGAATGTTAATGTTCATGTGAATGTAAACAAGAATGTTAACGTGAACATAAATGTCAATATCAAAATCAACGTCAATGTAAATTTAAAAGTCAATATCTAAATGAATGTTAATGTTAATGTTAGCATCAACATGCACAACAATATCACAATGAACTTCATTATCAACATAAGCGTCAACGTATATGTCAACATGTTCGTAAACGTGAATGTGATTATCAACATAAACGAAAATATAAATATAAAATGAACGTCAATGTGCACATCAACGTCAACATTAATATGAATATGAACATAAATATGAACGTTAATATGAACGTCAATGTGAACATCAACGTGATCTTTAATATCAACATCAACATAAATGTCAATGTTAATATAATTATTAATATGAACGTCAATCTCAACGTATATGTGAAAATAAACGTATACGTAAACATTACGGTAAACATTAGTATCAACGTCAATGTAAACAACTGTGTAAACATCAACATCAATATTAACGTCAATGTTAACATCAACATAAACCTAAATGTTAACATTCAAGTTAACATAAACGTAAATATGAACATGTTCATGAACGTCAACAAGATTGTAACGTGAACATTATCCTAAAATTCAGCATGAAGGTGAACTTCAACATAGACGTTACTGTGAATGTGAATCTGAACATTTATGTCAACGTAAATGTGAATGTCAACATCGAAATCAATGTGAACGTCAATGTAAAAGTCAATGTGAAAATCAACGTGAAGACCAACGTCAATGTCTCATAAACAATTATGTCAATGCTAATGTCAATGTGGACGTCAAAGGGAATGTTAATTTAAATGTAAGTATCAACTTAAAAATAAATGCTAGCACAAACTTAAGTGTGAACATAAATGTCAATGTGAACAATGACGTTCATGTTCACGCATATGTTTGTACTTACAGTTACATTTATTATGTTGTTGATGTTTGTATTATCATTTTCATTGACATATATATATACGTTGATATTGACGTTTATATTGATGTTGTTGTTTATAAGACATTGACATTGACACTCATGTTGACGTTCACATTAACATTCACGTTAACGTTCATATTGACATTCACATTGACATTAACTTTCATGTTGATATTATAGTTGACGTTGATGTTGACATCGACTTTGATGTTAATGTTGACATTGACATTGACTTTCACTTTGATCTTTACATTGATGTTGACATTTATGTTCACATTTACATTGACGTTGACGTTTATGTTAAAATATATGTTGACGTTAACGTTCACACTGCCTTTCAAGTTGAGGTTCATGTAACACTCACGTTGATGTTCATATATACGTTCACATTTATGTTGATGTTAACTTTAACATTAACGTTCAAGTTTATGTTGATGTTCACTTTGACGTTAATATTGACGTTAACGCGGATACATAAGTTGATGTTGATGCTAATATTTACATTTACCTTTGCGTATACATTGACATACACACTTACGTCAACATTGATGTTCATATTAATATTGATAATGACGTTGACGTTTATGTTGATATTGACATTAAGTTCACGTTGACGTTCACATTAATGTTCATATTAACGTTCATGTTGATGTTCATGTTCACATTCATGTTGTCATTAATATTCATGTTTATTTTCCTTTTTACATTCACGTTTAGGTTTATGTCGACGATCACATTGGCATTTACTAACACATTTACATTTAGGTGGACGCTAATGTTGATGTTGAAACTCATGCTGATATTGATGTTTATGTTGATGCTAACATTGACATTAACCTTCACATTTACGTTGAATCTGATATTGATGTTAATGTTGATGTTTATGTTTGAATTTACATTTATATTAATGTTCATGTTTACATTCACGTTCACGTCGATTTTTTGATTGACTTTCATGTTGACATTCATATTGAGTTCACATTCATGTTCACATTGACATTTACTTAGGTGTTTATGTTTCAAGTCAATGTTCACATGGATTTTCACGTTCACAATTATGTTTCTGCTGACATTTATGATTATGTTGATGCTGACATGGACATTAACATTCACTTTGACATCCATGTTAACATTTATTTTGTCGTTGACATTGTTGAGATATTGATGTTGACTGTGACGTTGATGTTCACATTGACAATTTTTACATTGACATTCACATTAATATTTATATTGAAGTGGACATTGACGTTGATTTTGACTTTGTTATTGATGTTGATATTGACATCAGTACTCACATTGAACTTTACGTTGATGTTGACTTTTACATTTACATTTACATTAACATTCACATTGACGTTAATGTTTATGATGATGTTCACATTGATAGTGACTTTCAAGTTGACCTTTACGTTAGGTTCTTGTTGAAATTCATGTGTAAGTTCAAATTTACGTTGACGTAAACTTTAACGTTAACATTCAGGTTTATGTTGACATTCACATTGACGTTCATATTGATATTGACTTTCATGTTGACGTTCACTTTTACATTCACGTTTTTTTGTACGTTGATGTTGACGTTGACGTTGATATTGACTTTGGAGTTGATATTGACATATATATTGAAGTTCATGTTAACGTTGGTGTTGATGATGAAGTTAATGTTTACATCTGCATTTACATTGAAAGTCACTTTCATGTTCATGTTAATGCTTATGTTGACATTCACATTCACACTGACGTTCATGTTGACGTTCACGTTGTTGTTCTTATATACATTTGCATTTATGTTTAGGTTACATTTATGATTAAAATTCAGGTTTATGTTAATGTTCACATTGACATTAATACTGACGTTTACATTGATATTTATGTTGATGTTTATATTAATTTTTAGCTTGACATTTACATATGCATTGATGTTCACATTTACATTGACGTTGATGTTCATATTAACAATGGAATTCACATTGACATTTATGTTGACGTTGACAATAAAGTTCATGTTGACATTCACATTGACGTTTATATTAACGTTTATGTTAATGTTCACGTTTACTTTCATATTGACATTGATGTTCACGTTGACGTTCCTTTTTACATTCACTTTTTTTTATGTTGATGATCACGTTCATGTTTGCCAACAAATTGAAGTTAATATGGATCTTGATGTTGATATTGAAGTTCATGTTGATATTGATGTTTACGTTGATTCTAACATTGACATTAACTGTCATTTTGATGTTAACGTTGACTTTGTTATTTAGGTTAACATTGATATTGATGTTCACATTCATGTTGATGTTTACATTGATATTCATGTTGACGTTCACGTTCATATTCACATTGAAGTTTACATTGATGTTCACGTTTCAAGTCGTTGTTCACATTGACATTCATGTTCACTCTTATGTTTGTGCTGACATTAAAATTTACATTGATGCTGACATTGACATTAACATTTACTTTGACATTCATGCTTACATTGACATTGACATTGATGTTAATGAGACCTTGACATTGACTTTCACGTTGATATTCACATTAACATTCATGTTCACGTTCACATTCTCGTTGATGTTTACATTCACGTCGGCATTGAAGTTGATGTTTATATTGATGTTTACTTTGATGTTGTTGTTGCCATTGACATTGACGTTCAGGATAACCTTTACATTGACGTTGACGTTCACATTTACATTTACGTTGACATTTATATTCACATTAACATTTAGGTTGACATTCATATTCACGATGACTTTGAGGTATATGTTCATGTTGACGCTCATGTATAAGTTCATGTTAGCTTGACGTAAACTATAACGTTAACATTCAGGATTATATTGACATACACATTGATGGTAATATTGATATTTATGTTGACCTTTAAGTTGACTTTGATGCTTATGTTTATGATAAAATTTATGTATATATTGATGTTAACATTTACATTGATGTTGATGTTCATATTAGTATTTACATTGACGTTGATATTTATGTTGACATTGACGTTAAAATTCAAAGACATATATTATTGTTCATTTTGATGTTCACGTTTACGTTCACATAGATTTTTATATTGACGTTAACGTTCATTTTTAGTCACCTTTACAATGATATTGATCAACACATTCACGTTTACCAACACGTTGACATTTACGTGGACGCTAATGTTAATGTTTACATTCATGCATATATTAGCATTTATTCTAATGCTAACATTGTCACTAACTTTCATTTTTTACGTTCACATTGACGTTGATATTGATGTTCCCATTGATGTTAATGTTTATTTTAAAATTTACTTTCATATTGACGTTCACGTTAACATTCACTTGTAATTCACATGGACGTTCACATTCATGTTGATGTTTACATTAATGTTCATATTGGCATTGATGTTGACGTTCACATTGACATTCATGTACATGTTAACATTAACATTCACGTTTCATTTTGTTTTTCACATTGACGTAAATATTCTCTCTTATAATTGTGCTGGCATTTATGTTGAAGTTGATGTTAACGTTTACATTAACATTTACTTCGATGTCCACATTGGCATTGGCATTGACATTGTCATAAACGTTTATGAGACGTTGACGTTGACTTTTACGTTGATGTTCACATTGACTTTTACATTGACGGTCACATTCACATGTACGTTGAACTTAAATGTTCACATTCATATTCACAGTAACTTCTATGTTAAAGATGATGAGATAGAGGAAATTAGTGGTGAGTTGGTAGATAAAATGGGGAAAGAAGTTGTGACACACCAAAAAGTGACCCCCATTCCTAAACCACAACCCCTATTTCCATAATGTTTGGTGAAAAAGGCCGAACATGGTAAATACCGGTGTTTTATTACTATGTAGAAACAACTTTCCACCAATTCCCTTTAATAGAATCTCTTGAACAAATTTCTGATTACCCCAAGTAATTGAAAGATATCGTTTCTAAGAAGAGATCACTTTGTTTTGAAGATGA